>NC_068445.1:45749870-45757370 GCF_023373465.1 Oncorhynchus keta | reverse complement strand
CCTAGTGGTTAGAGCGTTGGACTAGTAACCAGCAGGTAGCCTAGTGGTTAGAGAGTTGGACTAGTAACCAGCAGGTAGCCTAGTGGTTAGAGAGTTGGACTAGTAACCAGCAGGTAGCCTAGTGGTTAGAGTGTTGGACTAGTAACCAGCAGGTAGCCTAGTGGTTAGAGAGTTGGACTAGTAACCAGCAGGTAGCCTAGTGGTTAGAGTGTTGGACTAGTAACCAGCAGGTAGCCTAGTGGTTAGAGAGTTGGACTAGTAACCAGCAGGTAGCCTAGTGGTTAGAGAGTTGGACTAGTAACCAGCAGGTAGCCTAGTGGTTAGAGAGTTGGACTAGTAACCAGCAGGTAGCCTAGTGGTTAGAGTGTTGGACTAGTAACCAGCAGGTAGCCTAGTGGTTAGAGAGTTGGACTAGTAACCAGCAGGTAGCCTAGTGGTTAGAGAGTTGGACTAGTAACCAGCAGGTAGCCTAGTGGTTAGAGAGTTGGACTAGTAACCAGCAGGTAGCCTAGTGGTTAGAGAGTTGGACTAGTAACCAGCAGGTAGCCTAGTGGTTAGAGAGTTGGACTAGTAACCAGCAGGTAGCCTAGTGGTTAGAGAGTTGGACTAGTAACCAGCAGGTAGCCTAGTGGTTAGAGTGTTGGACTAGTAACCGGAAGGTTGCAAGTTCAAACCCCCGAGCTGACAAGGTACAAATCTGTCGTTCTGCCCCTGAACAGGCAGTTAACCCACTGTTCCTAGGCCGTCATTGAAAATAAGAATTTGTTCTTAACTGACTTGCCTAGTTAAATAAAGGTAAAATAAAATTAAAAATTATGTTTCTTTCCTGTGACTTTTAGGGTGTATTTAATGTAAATTTGAGTAGGCTCGTCACTAGTATCCTCTACATATTATGTTGACTTCACATGCTTATAACGGAGAGGGACAGATATTTATTTTGACTATTATCGTCTGCATACGTTATAGATAACGTTAGTCTGACGTAACATGCTTATAACGGACAGGGACAGATATTTAAAATACTCAAAATGGGAGAACTATATTCCTTTTATGACAAAAATAAGATTAAAACCGTTTTTCCATGTTGTTTATGATTCATCCGACGATATAAAACATGTGATCTGATATCGGTGTTGTTGTTGTATTAAAAACATGTAAAACAAAACACAAGTCATTATATATGCCATTTAGCAGACGCTTTTATCCAAAGCATACATTCTACGTATGGGTGGTCCCGGGAATTGAACCCACTACCCTGGCGTTACAAGCGCCATGCTCTACCAACTGAGCTACAGAAGGACCATTATATCAGGATCATTATAACAGTAATATGGTACGTGTTCTGTAAACACCGGGTTGTAAGCATAGATGCTGTCAGGAAATGCATCTCCTCCCAGACAATAGATAGAGAAGCTCCCAGTCCTGCCACCTTTACAAAACTGTGTTCTTATAGAGTTTGTTTAGTTTAAAAAATAAATAAAAAATAAGCAGATAGATACCTCGTTTTTCTCAGAGCTCAGGAAATTTGTGTCAAGCACGCACACAGCCAGACACAAACCACACACACACACACGCACGCACGTACGCAAGCACACACACACACACACACACACACACACACACACACACACACACACACACACACACACACACACACACACACACACACACACACACACACACACACACACACACACACACACACACACACACACACACACACACACACAGCAGCTAATAGTCCTGTGGCCTCTCTGAGATTACCATGACAAATACACACAGCATGAGATTACCATGACAACTACACACAGCATGAGATCACCATGACAACTACACACAGCATGAGATTACCATGACAACTACACACAGCATGAGATCACCATGACAACTACACACAGCATGAGATTACCATGACAACTACACACAGCATGAGATTACCATGACAACTACACACAGCATGAGATCACCATGACAACTACACACAGCATGAGATTACCATGACAACTACACACAGCATGAGATCACCGTGACAATTACACACAGCAAACAGCTAACTTCATTACCCAACAACTTGGCACCGAATCTTCTCTTTCTCCTCCCCTCCAAGATGCCCTTTTGGATTAAAGCAGTAACAAATGGCAGAGGGTTATTTAGAGGCTGATACCTGACCATTAAAGAAGACAGAAACTCAAGCTGCAGGGTATGTGGAACTATTGTCAGAGAAGAACAATGGGCCAGAGTCAACATTGGCTGGGAGGGGAAACTCCAATCTTCAATCTGTTAGTCTTTATGCTGTGATGAGAGAGGAGGGATTGTTGCTTACTGAGGCAGAATACAGTCAACAGTGGCTACAGCGTAGCCAGTCAGCGCAGGTCACCGAGTGTCGTCCACTGCCTTGAGTTTAACATGCTACTGAAGTACCACGACACAGCCAAAAGAAAAGGCAGGTGAAACTAAGCTACCTCACATTACAAATGTCTCTCTCGGCTCCGGGGGGCTGAAATGTCACAGCTCTTTCTTTCACGGTTTAGAGAAGGAAAAAAATGGCCTTAAAAGACAGGGTCACTATGGTGATTTGTTGCATTTTCATTCCAACTACTTTGTGATTGTACAGGGGGGGTAATCTGGGATCTAAATAGGGGCTGAAAGTGACTGTTTGGAAGGGAGTGTAAACCAAAACGTCTTCCTCTACCATCTGACAATGAAAGCAGTGTTTTTTACAATGTAATCCTTCCACTCTCTCAACGACGAATCAAATCACCTTTCTCTAAACATGCACTTCCTGCCTATATTACCTCAACTAACCGGTGCCCCCCTGTATAAAGCCCACACACATTGACTCTGTATCGGTACCCCCACACATTGACTCTGTACCGGTACCCCCACACATTGACTCTGTATCGGTACCCCCACACATTGACTCTGTATCGGTACCCCCACACATTGACTCTGTATCGGTACACCCACACATTGACTCTGTATCGGTACCCCCACACATTGACTCTGTATCGGTACCCCCACACATTGACTCTGTACCGGTACCCCCACACATTGACTCTGTACCGGTACCCCCACACATTGACTCTGTACCGGTACCCCCACACATTGACTCTGTACCGGTACCCCCACACATTGACTCTGTACCGGTACCCCCACACATTGACTCTGTACCGGTACCCCCACACATTGACTCTGTACCGGTACCCCCACACATTGACTCTGTACCGGTACCCCCACACATTGACTCTGGTACAGATTCAATCTGTGGGGGTACCGGTACCGGTAAAGAGTCATTTGATTTGACTTACATAATTGTATGTGTCCATACAGCTCGTGGAGGAAGTACATTAAACTACACTGAAACCAAGAATTCTCCATCCTGTTCCTGCTTAGAACAGGCAGAAACAGAGCCCATGTACCTGTACCTTTTGGAAACTGGTTCATCAGATGAATAAAACCTGCTAATAAATTAACCAATATTTTCTACGAGGGCCTTCGATATTCCTCCAAACATCAAACATCCTAATAGCACACATTACATGTACGCTGTGTACATGAACAAATATAGACACATCAAGTTAAAACCATACAAACGAATTACAAAAGGGACCCATGAGTCACATACAACCACATCATTTTAGAAAACACATCCTGTTGGACTCAATCCATTTCTATCAGCTAACAAGCTGCCAGGCAGGGAAACAGGGCCAGACATGGAAACGGGGCCAGACAAGGGAAACCGGGCCAGACAAGGGAAACCGGGCCAGACAAGGGCGCAGGACAGTTTGTGTGGCACAGTGTGTGTCTGCCTCAGCCACTGACTGCACTTAAGCTTAGGAGACAAAGAGGTGAAACAAATCCTGTAGGATACAGAGCCAGCTGAAATCCCTCTCACCCAGACAGGAGCCTGCCAGCCAGCTAGCCAGAAAAGCAGCCAACAAGCCAGCTAGTCAGTAGTCAGTCAGTCATCCAGCCCAGCCAGCCCATCTGACAGCCAGCCAAACAACCAACAAACCGGCCTGCCAGCCAACAAGCTAGCCAGCAAATCAGGCAGCAAGTCACACAGCCAGCCACCCAGCCACCTACCCAAGCACCCAGCCAGTCAGTCAATCTTACAGCCAGCCAGTCATCCAGAGAGAATAACCAGTCTTCCAGCATAACAGAGAGCAGAACCAGTCATCCAGAGAGAATAACCAGTCTTCCAGCATAACAGAGAGCAGAACCAGTCACACAACAGACTTTCAGCTCATTGGATGGGCATGCAACATGCACGGCAGCCAGAGAGCAGAACCAGCCAGCCAGCCAGAAAGCAGAACCAGCCAGCCAGAGAGCAGAACTAGCCAGCCAGAGAGCAGAACCAGCCAGCCAGCCAGAAAGCAGAACCAGCCAGCCAGAGAGCAGAACCAGCCAGCCAGCCATGGAGCAGAAACAGCCAGCCATAAAGCAGAACCAGCCAGCCAGAAAGCAGAACCAGCCAGCCACAAAGCAGAACAAGCCAGCCAGAAAGCAGAACCAGCCAGCCAGGACGCAGAACCAGCCAGCCAGAGAGCAGAACCAGCCAGCCAGAAAGCAGAACCAGCCAGCCAGAAAGCAGAACCAGCCAGTCAGCCATGGAGCAGAACCAGCCAGCCAGAAAGCAGAACCAGCCAGCCAGAAAGCAGAACCAGCCAGCCAGAAAGCAGAACCAGCCAGCCTGAAAGCAGAACCAGCCAGCCAGCCATGGAGCAGAAACAGCCAGCCAGAGAGCAGAGCCAGCCAGCCAGAAAGCAGAACAAGCCAGCCAGAAAGCAGAACAAGCCAGCCAGAAAGCAGAACCAGCCAGCCAGCCATGGAGCAGAAACAGCCAGCCAGAGAGCAGAGCCACTCAGCCAGACAGAAAGCAGAACCAGCCAGCCAGCTAGAGAGCAGGACCAGCCAGCCAGAGAGGTGAACCAGCCAGCCAGAAAGTAGAACCAGCCAGCCAGAAAGCAGAACCAGCCAGCCAGAAAGCAGAACCAGACAGCCAGAAAGCAGAACCAGCCAGGTAGCCAGAGAGCAGAACCAGCCAGTTAGCCAGAGAGCAGAACCATCCAGGTAGCCAGAGAGCAGAACCAGCCAGGTAGCCAGAGAGCAGAACCAGCCAGCCAGCCAGAGAGCAGAACCAGCCAGGTAGCCAGAGAGCAGAACCAGCCAGCCAGAGAGCAGAACCAGCCAGCCAGCCAGAGAGCAGAACCAGCCAGGTAGCCAGAGAGCAGAACCAGCCAGGTAGCCAGAGAGCAGAACCAGCCAGCCAGCCAGAGAGCAGAACCAGCCAGGTAACCAGAGAGCAGAACCAGCCAACCAGAGAGCAGAACCAGCCAACCAGAGAGCAGAACCAGCCCGGTAGCCAGAGAGCAGAACCAGCCAACCAGAGAGCGGAACCAGCCAGGTAGCCAACCAGGGCTCTGATCTTACCGCCTCCCATAACCTCCAGCTGTCCTGGCAGAAGCCACTCTGTTAAATAGGTGTTGTTAATTATTCTGGGATTGAAGCTCCACAAGCCTGCCTCAGTTGGAGCCAGATCCCCCACACCTATTTTTTGTACCACTACATCCCTGGCTACACACACACACACACACGCACACACACACACACACACGCACACACACACACACACGCACACACACACACGCACACATGGCTGAGCTATTGTACTAGGACTGTTGCTAGATCGGCGACTGCATGCATCTGAACACAGAAAAGAGGTCGAACCATGAAAGTGCTTCGGTACCTCACAATTTCTCTCTCTCTCTCTCTCTCTCTCTCTCTCTCTCTCTCTCTCTCTCTCTCTCGAGCACCTCATGCTCTTTAGTGTTAACAGCATTCAGGCTGGTTTAAAGAGGAGAACTTGTGCTCTTTAGTGTTAACAGCATTCAGGCTGGTTTAAAGAGGAGAACTTGTGCTCTTTAGTGTTAACAGCATTCAGGCTGGTTTAAACAGGAGAACTTGTGCTCTTTAGTGTGGCGTACTGGTGAAGGTAGCATAGTCTGATTCATTTCAAAGACTGAGCTCCTGTCCTTTCAGTGGGTTTATTCTCTTAGTGTTGGTTCTTCAGCAGCGAGGCCCGTTAAGCCTAAACCTCATTGGAGTAATGTGTCTTTTGAAAGCCCCCCCAGCCATCTGCTCAGCCCTCTGCCCAGCCCCCCCACACCCCCAGCCCCCAGCCCTCTGCTCAGCCCTCTGCTCAGCCCTCTGCCCAGCCCCCCTCCCAGCCCCCCCAGCCGTCTGCCCAGCCGTCTGCCCAGCCCTCTGCTCAGCCCTCTGCTCAGCCCTCTGCTCAGCCCTCTGCTCAGCCCTCTGCCCAGCCCTCTGCCCAGCTGCCCAGCCCCTCTGTCTGCCCAGCCCTCTGCCCAGCCCTCTGCCCAGCCCTCTGCCCAGCCCTCTGCCCAGCCCTCTGCCCAGCCCTCTGCTCAGCCCTCTGCTCAGCCCTCTGCCCAGCCCTCTGACCAGCCCTCTCCCTCCCTCCCTCCCTCCCTCCCTCCCTCCCTCCCTCCCTCCCTCCCTCCCTCCCTCCCTCCCTCCCTCCCTCCCTCCCTCCCTCCCTCCCCCTCCCTCAGTCCGCCCTCCGCCCTCCACCCTCCACTCTCCTCCCTCCCTCCTCCACCCTCCACTCTCCTCCCTCCCCTCCTGCCCCCCCCTCCCTCCCTCCCCCCTCCCTCCCTCCCTCCCTCAGTCCGCCCTCCGCCCTCCACCCTCCACTCTCCTCCCTCCCTCCCTCCCACCCATCGTCCTGATCTTATCACTTACACGTCCACCTCTCTATCCTCCTGTCTGATTTGGCTGTGGTAAGCTGACACCCAGTCATGGCCTACATCCCAAATGGCACCCTAGTCCCTAAGTGGTGCACTACTGCCCTACGGGCTCTGGTCAAAAGTAGTGCACTTAATACGGAATAGGGTGCCATTTAACACTCTGCTATGGAGAATGTACCTAGATGTCTTGTGTCTGATTAATATGGAAACACGAGGAGGTAGGAAGATACCTGTCCAACCTCCTCTCCCCTTAGCTAGCTAAAACATGTCCTCTCTGGCTGTCGACTATAGATTAGGAGAACATGGAAGAAGCTCAGATACGCTGCTAGATGACATGCTATATAAAACATTGTTTAAAATGTTCAATGGTTCCACACTGGGAAAAGACGGCATTTCAACATTCAATTTACATTTGTTTGAGTTGTCAACTAATGTGAATTCAGTGTGAAATTAACAACCAAGGACGTGTACTCTGAGATACTCTAAACAGAAAAACTACCAAGGGAAATAGTGAACCCCGACCTAGCATTTAAAACAAATATACTACATTTGAACTTGTAGCATTAATCACAGACAGTAACCAGGTTTCCATACAACCTTTTTATTAAGCAAATAAAGTACATGTTGGATAAAACAGGACAGGCCTGATGGAAACAACAAATGTGCAGGTAAACTTTCTAAATGTCTATGAAGAAAAAAATACTCTAGAAAAGGTTCAGCTCTTTAGTCT
>NC_068445.1:45704870-45744870 GCF_023373465.1 Oncorhynchus keta | reverse complement strand
GTGTATATGTGGTAGAATGGGTGTATATGAGGTGAATGGGTGTGTATATGAGGTGAATGGGTGTATATATGATGTGAATGGGTGTATATGAGGTGAATGGGTGTATACATGAGGTGAATGGGTGTATTTATGAGGTGAATGGGTGTATATGACGTGAATGGGTGTATATATGAGGTGAATGTGTGTATATGAGGTGAATGGGTGTATATATGAGGTGAATGGGTGTATATGAGGTGAATGGGTGTATATGAGGTGAATGGGTGTATATATCAAAATCAAATCAAATGTATTTATAAAGCCCTTCGTACATCAGCTGATATCTCAAAGTGCTGTACAGAAACCCAGCCTAAAACCCCAAACAGCAAGCAATGCAGGTGTAAAAGCACGGTGGCTAGGAAAAACTCCCTAGAAAGGCCAAAACCTAGGAAGAAACCTAGAGAGGAACCAGGCTATGTGGGGTGGCCAGTCCTCTTCTGGCTGTGCCGGGTGGAGATTATAACAGAACATGGCCAAGATGTTCAAATGTTCATAAATGACCACCAGCATGGTCAAATAATAATAAGGCAGAACAGTTGAAACTGGAGCAGCAGCACGGCCAGGTGGACTGGGGACAGCAAGGAGTCATCATGTCAGGGAGTCCTGGGGCACGGTCCTAGGGCTCAGGTCCTCTGAGAGAGAGAAAGAAAGAGAGAATATGAGGTATATGAGGTGAATGGGTGTGTATATGAGGTGAATGTGTGTACATGAGGTGAATGGGTGTGTATATGAGGTGAATGGGTGTGTATATGAGGTGAATGTGTGTATATGAGGTGAATGGGTGTGTATATGAGGTGAATGGGTGTATATATGAGGTGAATGGGTGTATATATGAGGTGAATGGGTGTATATGAGGTGAATGGGTGTGTATATGAGGTGAATGGGTGTATATGAGGTGAATGGGTGTGTATATGAGGTGAATGGGTGTGTATATGAGGTGAATGGGTGTATATGAGGTGAATGGGTGTATGTGAGGTGAATGGGTGTATATATAAGGTGAATGGGTGTGTGTATATGAGGTGAATGGGTGTGTATATGAGGTGAATGGGTGTGTATATGAGGTGAATGTGTGTATATGAGGTGAATGGGTGTGTATATGAGGTAAATGGGTGTGTATATGAGGTGAATGGGTGTATATATGAGGTGAATGGGTGTATATATGAGGTGAATGGGTGTATATATGAGGTGAATGGGTGTATATGAGGTGAATGGGTGTGTATATGAGGTGAATGGGTGTATATGAGGTGAATGGGTGTGTATATGAGGTGAATGGGTGTGTATATGAGGTGAATGGGTGTATATGAGGTGAATGGGTGTGTATATGAGGTGAATGGGTGTGTATATGAGGTGAATGGGTGTGTATATGAGGTGAATGGGTGTGTATATGAGGTGAATGGGTGTGTATATGAGGTGAATGTGTGTATATGAGGTGAATGGGTGTGTATATGAGGTGAATGGGTGTATATATGAGGTGAATGGGTGTGTATATGAGGTGAATGGGTGTGTATATGAGGTGAATGGGTGTGTATATGAGGTGAATGGGTGTGTATATGAGGTGAATGTGTGTATATGAGGTGAATGGGTGTATATATGAGGTGAATGTGTGTATATGAGGTGAATGGGTGTATATGAGGTGAATGGGTGTATATATCAAAATCAAATCAAATGTATTTATAAAGCCCTTCGTACATCAGCTGATATCTCAAAGTGCTGTACAGAAACCCAGCCTAAAACCCCAAACAGCAAGCAATGCAGGTGTAAAAGCACGGTGGCTAGGAAAAACTCCCTAGAAAGGCCAAAACCTAGGAAGAAACCTAGAGAGGAACCAGGCTATGTGGGGTGGCCAGTCCTCTTCTGGCTGTGCCGGGTGGAGATTATAACAGAACATGGCCAAGATGTTCAAATGTTCATAAATGACCAGCATGGTCGAATAATAATAAGGCAGAACAGTTGAAACTGGAGCAGCAGCACGGCCAGGTGGACTGGGGACAGCAAGGAGTCATCATGTCAGGGAGTCCTGGGGCACGGTCCTAGGGCTCAGGTCCTCTGAGAGAGAGAAAGAAAGAGAGAATATGAGGTATATGAGGTGAATGGGTGTGTATATGAGGTGAATGTGTGTACATGAGGTGAATGGGTGTATATGAGGTGAATGGGTGTGTATATGAGGTGAATGGGTGTATATGAGGTGAATGGGTGTGTATATGAGGTGAATGGGTGTGTATATGAGGTGAATGGGTGTATATGAGGTGAATGGGTGTATGTGAGGTGAATGGGTGTATATATAAGGTGAATGTGTGTGTATATGAGGTGAATGGGTGTGTATATGAGGTGAATGGGTGTGTATATGAGGTGAATGGGTGTGTATATGAGGTGAATGGGTGTGTATATGAGGTGAATGTGTGTATATGAGGTGAATGGGTGTGTATATGAGGTGAATGGGTGTATATATGAGGTGAATGGGTGTATATATGAGGTGAATGGGTGTATATGAGGTGAATGGGTGTGTATATGAGGTGAATGGGTGTATATGAGGTGAATGTGTGTGTATATGAGGTGAATGGGTGTATATGAGTTGAATGGGTGTATATGAGGTGAATGGGTGTGTATATGAGGTGAATGGGTGTATATGAGGTGAATGGGTGTGTATATGAGGTGAATGGGTGTGTATATGAGGTGAATGGGTGTATATGAGGTGAATGGGTGTATGTGAGGTGAATGGGTGTATATATAAGGTGAATGGGTGTGTGTATATGAGGTGAATGGGTGTGTATATGAGGTGAATGGGTGTGTATATGAGGTGAATGTGTGTATATGAGGTGAATGGGTGTATATGAGGTGAATGGGTGTATATATGTGGTAGAATGGGTGTATATGAGGTGAATGGGTGTGTATATGAGGTGAATGGGTGTATATATGAGGTGAATGTGTGTATATGAGGTGAATGGGTGTATATATGAGGTGAATGTGTGTATATATGATGTGAATGGGTGTATATGAGGTGAATGGGTGTATACATAAGGTGAATGGGTGTATTTATGAGGTGAATGGGTGTATATGACGTGAATGGGTGTATATATGAGGTGAATGTGTGTATATGAGGTGAATGGGTGTATATATGAGGTGAATGGGTGTATATGAGGTGAATGGGTGTATATATGAGGTGAATGGGTGTATATATCAAAATCAAATCAAATGTATTTATAAAGCCCTTCGTACATCAGCTGATATCTCAAAGTGCTGTACAGAAACCCAGCCTAAAACCCCAAACAGCAAGCAATGCAGGTGTAAAAGCACGGTGGCTAGGAAAAACTCCCTAGAAAGGCCAAAACCTAGGAAGAAACCTAGAGAGGAACCAGGCTATGTGGGGTGGCCAGTCCTCTTCTGGCTGTGCCGGGTGGAGATTATAACAGAACATGGCCAAGATGTTCAAATGTTCATAAATGACCAGCATGGTCGAATAATAATAAGGCAGAACAGTTGAAACTGGAGCAGCAGCACGGCCAGGTGGACTGGGGACAGCAAGGAGTCATCATGTCAGGGAGTCCTGGGGCACGGTCCTAGGGCTCAGGTCCTCTGAGAGAGAGAAAGAAAGAGAGAATATGAGGTATATGAGGTGAATGGGTGTATATGAGGTGAATGGGTGTGTATATGAGGTGAATGGGTGTATATGAGGTGAATGGGTGTATATGAGGTGAATGCGTGTATATGAGGTGAATGGGTGTACATGAGGTGAATGGGTGTATATGAGGTGAATGGGTGTGTATATGAGGTGAATGGGTGTATATATGAGGTGAATGGGTGTATATGAGGTGAATGGTGTGTATATGAGGTGAATGGGTGTATATGAGGTGAATGGGTGTATATATGAGGTGGTGATATGAGGTGAATGGGTGTATATGAGGTGAATGGGTGTATATATGAGGTGAATGGGGGTGTATATGAGGTGAATGGGTGTGTATATGAGGTGAATGGGTGTATATATAAGGTGAATGTGTGTATATGAGGTGAATGGGTGTGTATATGAGGTAAATGGGTGTGTATATGAGGTGAATGGGGTGTATATGAGGTGAATGGGTGTATATATGAGGTGAATGGGTGTATATATGAGGTGAATGGGTGTATATGAGGTGAATGGGTGTGTATATGAGGTGAATGGGTATATATGAGGTGAATGGTGTGTATATGAGGTGAATGGGTGTATATGAGGTGAATGGGTGTGTATATGAGGTGAATGGGTGTGTATATGAGGTGAATGGGTGTGTATATGAGGTGAATGGGTGTGTATATGAGGTGAATGGGTGTATATGAGGTGAATGGGGTGTATATGAGGTGAATGTGTATATGAGGTGAATGGGTGTGTATATGAGGTGAATGGTGTGTATATGAGGTGAATGGGTGTATATATGAGGTGAATGGGTGTATATATGAGGTGAATGGGTGTATATGAGGTGAATGGGTGTGTATATGAGGTGAATGGGTGTATATGAGGTGAATGGGTGTATATGAGGTGAATGTGTGTGTATATGAGGTGAATGGGTGTATACGAGTTGAATGGGTGTATATGAGGTGAATGGGTGTGTATATGAGGTGAATGGGTGTGTATATGAGGTGAATGGGTGTATACATGAGGTGAATGGGTGTGTATATGAGGTGAATGTGTGTATATTAGGTGAATGGGTGTGTATATGAGGTGAATGGGTGTATATATGAGGTGAATGTGTGTATATGAGGTGAATGGGTGTATATGAGGTGAATGGGTGGAGGTGAATGGGTGTATATGAGGTGAATGGGTGTATATATGAGGTGAATGGGTGTATATGAGGTGAATGGGTGTATATATGAGGTGAATGGGTGTATATGAGGTGAATGGGTGTATATATGAGGTGAATGTGTGTATATGAGGTGAATGGGTGTGTATATGAGGTGAATGGGTGTATATATGAGGTGAATGTGTGTATATGAGGTGAATGGGTGTATATGAGGTGAATGGGTGTATATATCAAAATCAAATCAAATGTATTTATAAAGCCCTTCGTACATCAGCTGATATCTCAAAGTGCTGTACAGAAACCCAGCCTAAAACCCCAAACAGCAAGCAATGCAGGTGTAAAAGCACGGTGGCTAGGAAAAACTCCCTAGAAAGGCCAAAACCTAGGAAGAAACCTAGAGAGGAACCAGGCTATGTGGGGTGGAAGTCCTCTTCTGGCTGTGCCGGGTGGAGATTATAACAGAACATGGCCAAGATGTTCAAATGTTCATAAATGACCAGCATGGTCGAATAATAATAAGGCAGAACAGTTGAAACTGGAGCAGCAGCACGGCCAGGTGGACTGGGGACAGCAAGGAGTCATCATGTCAGGGAGTCCTGGGGCACGGTCCTAGGGCTCAGGTCCTCTGAGAGAGAGAAAGAAAGAGAGAATATGAGGTATATGAGGTGAATGGGTGTGTATATGAGGTGAATGTGTGTACATGAGGTGAATGGGTGTATATAGGTGAACGGTGTGTATAATGAATGGGTGTATATGAGGTGAATGGGTGTGTATATGAGGTGAATGGGTGCATGTATATGAGGTGAATGGGTGTATATGATGAATGGGTGTATATATGAATGGGTGTATATATAAGGTGAACGTGTGTATATGAGGTGAATGGGTGTGTATATGAGGTGAATGGGTGTGTATATGAGGTGAATGGGTGTGTATATGAGGTGAATGTGTGTATATGAGGTGAATGTGTGTATATGAGGTGAACGGTGTGTATAGAGGTGAATGGGTGTATATATGAGGTGAATGGGTGTATATATGAGGTGAATGGGTGTGTATATGAGGTGAATGGGTGTGTATATGAGGTGAATGGGTGTATATGTGGTGAATGGGTGTGTATATGAGGTGAATGGTGTATATGAGGTGAATGCGTGTATATGACAGAAATGGTGTGATGTTGAATGGGTGTATATGAGTTGAATGGGTGTATATGAGGTGAATGGGGTCATATGAGGTGAATGGGTGTATATGAGGTGAATGGGTGTATATATGAGGTGAATGGGTGTATATAGCAGGTGAATGGGTGTACATGAGGTGAATGGGTGTGTATATGAGGTGAATGGGGTGTATATGAGGTGAATGGGTGTGTATATGAGGTGAATGGGTGTGTATATGAGGTGAATGGGTGTATATGAGGTGAATGGGTGTATGTGAGGTGAATGGGTGTATATATAAGGTGAATGTGTGTGTATATGAGGTGAATGGGTGTATATGAGGTGAATGGGTGTATGAGGTGAATGGGTGTATATATAAGGTGAATGTGTGTGTATATGAGGTGAATGGGTGTGTATATGAGGTGAATGTGTGTACATGAGGTGAATGGGTGTATATGAGGTGAATGGGTGTGTATATGAGGTGAATGGGTGTATATGAGGTGAATGGGTGTGTATATGAGGTGAATGGGTGTGTATATGAGGTGAATGGGTGTATATATGAGGTGAATGGGTGTATGTGAGGTGAATGGGTGTATATATAAGGTGAATGGGTGTGTATATGAGGTGAATGGGTGTGTATATGAGGTGAATGGGTGTGTATATGAGGTGAATGGGTGTATATATGAAGGTGTAATGAGGTGAATGTGTGTATATGAGGTGAATATGAGGTGAATGTGTATATGAGGTGAATGGGTGTATATATGAGGTGAATGGGTGTATATATGAGGTGAATGGGTGTATATGAGGTGAATGGGTGTATATGAGGTGAATGGGGTGTATATGAGGTGAATGGGTGTGTATATGAGGTGAATGGGTGTGTATATGAGGTGAATGGGTGTGTATATGAGGTGAATGGGTGTATATGAGGTTGAATGGGTGTATATGAGGTGAATGGGTGTGTATATGAGGTGAATGGGTGTGTATATGAGGTGAATGGGTGTATATATGAGGTGAATGGGTGTATATATGAGGTGAATGGGTGTATATATGAGGTGAATGGGTGTATATGAGGTGAATGGGTGTGTATATGAGGTGAATGGGTGTATATGAGGTGAATGGGTGTGTATATGAGGTGAATGGGTGTGTATATGAGGTGAATGGGTGTATATGAGGTGAATGGGTGTGTATATGAGGTGAATGGGTGTGTATATGAGGTGAATGGGTGTGTATATGAGGTGAATGGGTGTGTATATGAGGTGAATGGGTGTGTATATGAGGTGAATGTGTGTATATGAGGTGAATGGGTGTGTATATGAGGTGAATGTGTGTATATGAGGTGAATGGGTGTGTATATGAGGTGAATGGGTGTATATATGAGGTGAATGGGTGTATATATGAGGTGAATGGGTGTATATGAGGTGAATGGGTGTGTATATGAGGTGAATGGGTGTATATGAGGTGAATGGGTGTATATGAGGTGAATGTGTGTGTATATGAGGTGAATGGGTGTATACGAGTTGAATGGGTGTATATGAGGTGAATGGGTGTGTATATGAGGTGAAGGTGTATAATGGTGAATGGGTGTATACATGAGGTGAATGTGTGTATATGAGGTGGATGTGTGTATATTAGGTGAATGGTGTGTATATGAGGTGAATGGGTGTATATGAGGTGAATGGGTGTATATGAGGTGAATGGGTGTATATATCAAAATCAAATCAAATGTATTTATAAAGCCCTTCGTACATCAGCTGATATCTCAAAGTGCTGTACAGAAACCCAGCCTAAAACCCCAAACAGCAAGCAATGCAGGTGTAAAAGCACGGTGGCTAGGAAAAACTCCCTAGAAAGGCCAAAACATAGGAAGAAACCTAGAGAGGAACCAGGCTATGTGGGGTGGCCAGTCCTCTTCTGGCTGTGCCGGGTGGAGATTATAACAGAACATGGCCAAGATGTTCAAATGTTCATAAATGACCAGCATGGTCGAATAATAATAAGGCAGAACAGTTGAAACTGGAGCAGCAGCACGGCCAGGTGGACTGGGGACAGCAAGGAGTCATCATGTCAGGGAGTCCTGGGGCACGGTCCTAGGGCTCAGGTCCTCTGAGAGAGAGAAAGAAAGAGAGAATATGAGGTATATGAGGTGAATGGGTGTGTATATGAGGTGAATGTGTGTACATGAGGTGAATGGGTGTATATGAGGTGAATGGGTGTATGTGAGGTGAATGGGTGTATATATAAGGTGAATGGGTGTGTATATGAGGTGAATGGGTGTATATATGAATGGGTGATATGAGGTGAATGGGTGTATACATGAGGTGAATGGGTGTGTATATGAGGTGAATGCGTGTATATGAGGTGAATGGTGTGTATATGAGGTGAATGGGTGTATATGAGTTGAATGGGTGTATATGAGGTGAATGGGTGTGTATATGAGGTGAATGGGTGTATATGAGGTGAATGGGTGTATATGAGGTGAATGTGTGTATGTGAGGTGAATGGGTGTATATATAAGGTGAATGGGTGTGTATATGAGGTGAATGGGTGTGTATATGAGGTGAATGGGTGTGTATATGAGGTGAGTGGGTGTGTATATGAGGTGAATGGGTGTGTATATGAGGTGAATGGTGTGTATATGAGGTGAATGGGTGTATATGAGGTGAATGGGTGTATGTGAGGTGAATGGGTGTATACATAAGGTGAATGGGTGTGTATATGAGGTGAATGGGTGTATATGAGGTGAATGGGTGTATATGAGGTGAATGGGTGTGTATATGAGGTGAATGGGTGTATATGAGGTGAATGGGTGTATATGAGGTGAATGTGTGTATGGAGGTGAATGGGTGTATATATAAGGTGAATGGGTGTGTATATGAGGTGAATGGGTGTGTATATGAGGTGAGTGGTGTGTATATGAGGTGAATGGGTGTGTATATGAGGTGAATGGGTGTATATATGAGGTGAATGGGTGTGTATATGAGGTGAATGGGTGTATATGAGGTGAATGGGTGTATGTGAGGTGAATGGGTGTATACATAAGGTGAATGGGTGTGTATATGAGGTGAATGGTGTGTATATGAGGTGAATGTGTATGAGGTGAATGGGTGTATATGAGGTGAATGGGTGTATGTGAGGTGAATGGGTGTATATATAAGGTGAATGGGTGTCAAAGGTGAATGGGTGTGTATTGAGGTGAAGCCCTGTGTATATCAGGTGAATGGGTGTGTATATGAGGTGAATGGGTGTGTATATGAGGTGAATGGGTGTGTATATGAGGTGAATGGGTGTGCATATGAGGTGAATGGGTGTATGTGAGGTGAATGGGTGTATATGAGGTGAATGGGGTATATAAAATGGGTGTATAAGGTGAATGGGTGTGTATATGAGGTGAATGGGGTGTGTATAGAGGTGAATGGGTGTATATGAGGTGAATGGGGTGTATATGAGGTGAATGGGTGCATATGAGGTGAATGGGGTATATGAGGTGAATGGGTGTGTATATGAGGTGAATGGGTGTGTTTATGAGGTGAATGGGTGTGTATATGAGGTGAATGGGGTATATGAGGTGAATGGGTGTATATAAGGTGAATGGTGTGTATATGAGGTGAATGGGTGTGTAAAGAGAACAGTATATGAGGTGAATGGGTGTATATGAGGTGAATGGGTGTGTATATGAGGTGAATGGGTGTGTATATGAGGTGAATGGTGTGTATCATGTCAGGTGAATGGTTGTAAATGAGGTGAATGGGTGTGTATATGAGGTGAATGGGTGTATATGGGGTGAATGGGTGTATGTGAGGTGAATGGGTGTATATATAAGGTGAATAGGTGTGTATATGAGGTGAATGGGTGTGTATATGAGGTGAATGGGTGTGTATATGAGGTGAATGGGTGTGTATATATGAGGTGAATGGTGTATGTGAGGTGAATGGGTGTATATATAAGGTGAATGGGTGTATATATGAGGTGAATGGGTGTATATGAGGTGAATGGGTGTGTATATGAGGTGAATGGTTGTATATGAGGTGAATGGGTGTGTATATGAGGTGAATGGGTGTGCATATGAGGTGAATGGGTGTATGTGAGGTGAATGGGTGTATATGAGGTGAATGGGTGTATATATAAGGTGAATGGGTGTATATGAGGTGAATGGGTGTATATGAGGTGAATGGGTGTATATGAGGTGAATGTGTGTATATGAGGTGAATGGGTGTGTATATATAAAGTGAATGGGTGTATATGAGGTGAATGGGTGTATATATGAGGTGAATGGTTGTATATGAGGTGAATGGGGTATATGAGGTGAATGGGTGTATATAGGTGAATGGGTGTATATGAGGTGAATGGGTGTATATATGAGGTGAATGGGTGTATATGAGGTGAATGGGGTGTGTATATGAGGTGAATGGGGTGTATATGAGGTGAATGGGTGTGTATATGAGGTGAATGGGTGTATATATGAGGTGAATGGGTGTGTATATGAGGTGAATGGGTGTGTATATGAGGTGAATGGGTGTATATGAGGTGAATGGGTGTGTATATGAGGTGAATGGGTGTGTATATGAGGTGAATGGGTGTATATGAGGTGAATGGGTGTGTATATGAGGTGAATGGGGTGTTTATGAGGTGAATGGGTGTGTATATGAGGTGAATGGGTGTATTTGAGGTGAATGGGTGTATATAAGGTGAATGGGTGTGTATATATAAGGTGAATGGGTGTATATGAGGCGAATGGGTGTATATGAGGTGAATGGGTGTATATATAAGGTGAATGGGTGTGTATATGAGGTGAATGGGTGTGTATATGAGGTGAATGGGTGTATATGAGGTGAATGGGTGTATATGAGGTGAATGGGTGTATATATAAGGTGAATGGGTGTGTATATGAGGTGAATGGGTGTGTATATGAGGTGAATGGGTGTATATGGGTGAATGGGTGTATGTGAGGTGAATGGGTGTATATATAAGGTGAATGGGTGTGTATATGAGGTGAATGTGTGTATATGAGGTGAATGGGTGTGTATATGAGGTGAATGGGTGTGTATATGAGGTGAATGGGTGTATATGAGGTGAATGGGTGTATATATAAGGTGAATGGGTGTGTATATGAGGTGAATGGGTGTATATGAGGTGAATGGTGTGTATATGAGGTGAATGGGTGTCATATGAGGTGAATGGGTATTTATGAGGTGAATGGGTGTGTATATGAGGTGAATGGGTGTATATGAGGTGAATGGGTGTGTATAGAGGTGAATGGTTGTATATGAGGTGAATGGGTGTGTATATGAGGTGAATGGGTGTGCATATGAGGTGAATGGGTGTATGTGAGGTGAATGGGTGTGTAGAGGTGAATGGGTGTATATATAAGGTGAATGGGTGTATATGAGGTGAATGGGTGTGTATATGAGGTGAATGGTGTGTATATGAGGTGAATGGGTGTATGTGAGGTGAATGGGTGTATACATAAGGTGAATGGGGTGTATATGAGGTGAACAGTGTGTATACTGAGGTGAATGGGTGTGTATATGAGGTGAATGGGTGTATGTCAGGTGAATGGGTGTATACATAAGGTGAATGGGTGTGTATATGAGGTGAATGGGTGTGTATATGAGGTGAATGGTGTGTATATGAGGTGAATGGTATGTGAGGTGAATGGGTGTATATGAGGTGAATGGGTGTGTATATAAGGTGAATGGGTGTATATGAGGTGAATGGGTGTGTATATGAGGTGAATGGGTGTGTATATGAGGTGAATGGGTGTATATGAGGTGAATGGGTGTGTATATGAGGTGAATGGGTGTGTATATGAGGTGAATGGGTGTATATGAGGTGAATGGGTGTGTATATGAGGTGAATGGGTGTATATGAGGTGAATGGGTGTATATGAGGTGAATGGGTGTATATATAAGGTGAATGGGTGTGTATATGAGGTGAATGGGTGTGTATATGAGGTGAATGGGTGTGTGTATATGAGGTGAATGGGTGTGTATATGAGGTGAATGGGTGTGTATATGAGGTGAATGGTTGTAAATGAGGTGAATGGGTGTGTATATGAGGTGAATGGGTGTATATGAGGTGAATGGGTGTGTATATAAGGTGAATGGGTGTGTATATGAGGTGAATGGGTGTGTATATGAGGTGAATGGGTGTGTATATGAGGTGAATGGGTGTGTATATGAGGTGAATGGGTGTATGTGAGGTGAATGGGTGTATATATAAGGTGAATGGGTGTGTATATGAGGTGAATGGGTGTGTATATGAGGTGAATGGGTGTGTATATGAGGTGAATGGGTGTGTATATGAGGTGAATGGGTGTGTATATGAGGTGAATTGGTGTGTATATGAGGTGAATGGGTGTATATGAGGTGAATGGGTGTGTATATGAGGTGAATGGTTGTATATGAGGTGAATGGGTGTGTATATGAGGTGAATGGGTGTGCATATGAGGTGAATGGGTGTATGTGAGGTGAATGGGTGTATATGAGGTGAATGGGTGTATATATAAGGTGAATGGGTGTATATGAGGTGAATGGGGTGTATATGAGGTGAATGGGTGTGTTTATGAGGTGAATGGCTGTGAATGAATGGGTGTATATATAAGGTGAATGGGTGTATATGAGGTGAATGGGTGTGTATATGAGGTGAATGGGTGTGTATATGAGGTGAATGGGTGTGTATATGAGGTGAATGGGTATGTATATGAGGTGAATGGGTGTATATGAGGTGAATGGGTGTGTATATGAGGTGAATGGTTGTATATGAGGTGAATGGGTGTGTATATGAGGTGAATGGGTGTATGTGAGGTGAATGGGTGTATATGAGGTGAATGGGTGTATATATAAGGTGAATGGGTGTATATGAGGTGAATGGGTGTGTATATGAGGTGAATGGGTGTGTATGAGGTGAATGGGTGTGTTTATGAGGTGAATGGGTGTATATGAGGTGTGAATGGGTGTGTATATGAGGTGAATGGGGTGTATATGAGGTGAATGGGTGTATATGAGGTGAATGGGTGTGTGTGTATATGAGGTGAATATATGAGGTGAATGGGTGTATATGAGGTGAATGGGTGTATATATAGGTGAATGGGTGTAATGAGGTGTGGGTGTATATGAGGTGAATGGGGTGTATATGAGGTGAAGTGGAATGTGTGTATATGAGGTGAATGGTGTGTATATGTATGAATGTATATGAGGTGAATGGGGTGTATATATGAGGTGAATGGGTGTATATGAGGTGAATGGCTGTATATGAGGTGAATGGGGTGATATGGGTGAATGGGTGTATATGAGGTGAATGGGTGTATATGAGGTGAATGGGTGTATATGAGGTGAATGGGTGTGTATATGAGGTGAATGGGTGTATATGAGGTGAATGGGTGTTTAATCCAATTCGAAATGGATTAAATAAATACATAATTCTCACCCGTCTACACACAATACCCTATAATGACAAAGTGAGGAAAAAAAACGGACCCATATTTTTGCCATATTCAAATTAAATCAAACTTTATTTGTCACCTGCGCTGAATGCAACAGTTGTAAACCTTACAGTGAAATGATTACTTAACCAACAGTGCAGTTCAAGAAGAGTTAAGGAAATATTTAACAAATAAACTAAAGTAAACAAATTATTAATGTAACACAATATCATAACAATAATGATGCAATATACAAGGGGTGCCGGTACCGAACATCAATTCCTTCAGTCAGGTCCAACCCAGGTTGTAAAGGTATAGTATGTAAAACCAGTGAGGTCCAACCCAGGTTGTAAAGGTATAGTATGTAAAACCAGTGAGGTCCAACCCAGGTTGTAAAGGTATAGTATGTAAAACCAGTGAGGTCCAACCCAGGTTGTAAAGGTATAGTATGTAAAACCAGTGAGGTCCAACCCAGGTTGTAAAGGTATAGTATGTAAAACCAGTGAGGTCCAACCCAGGTTGTAAAGGTACAGTATGTAAAACCAGTGAGGTCCAACCCAGGTTGTAAAGGTATAGTATGTAAAACCAGTGAGGTCCAACCCAGGTTGTAAAGGTATAGTATGTAAAACCAGTGAGGTTCAACCCATGTTGTAAAGGTACAGTATGTAAAACCAGTGAGGTCCAACCCAGGTTGTAAAGGTATAGTATGTAAAACCAGTGAGGTCCAACCCAGGTTGTAAAGGTATAGTATGTAAAACCAGTGAGGTCCAACCCAGGTTGTAAAGGTATAGTATGTAAAACCAGTGAGGTCCAACCCAGGTTGTAAAGGTATAGTATGTAAAACCAGTGAGGTCCAACCCATGTTGTAAAGGTATAGTATGTAAAACCAGTGAGGTCCAACCCAGGTTGTAAAGGTATAGTATCTAAAACCAGTGAGGTCCAACCCAGGTTGTAAAGGTATAGTATGTAAAACCAGTGAGGTCCAACCCAGGTTGTAAAGGTATAGTATGCAAAACCAGTGAGGTCCAACCAAGGTTGTAAAGGTATAGTATGTAAAACCAGTGAGGTCCAACACAGGTTGTAAAGGTACAGTATGTAAAACCAGTGAGGTCCAACCCAGGTTGTAAAGGTATAGTATGTAAAACCAGTGAGGTCCAACCCAGGTTGTAAAGGTATAGTATGTAAAACCAGTGAGGTCCAACCCAGGTTGTAAAGGTATAGTATGTAAAACCAGTGAGGTCCAACCCAGGTTGTAAAGGTATAGTATGTAAAACCAGTGAGGTCCAACCCAGGTTGTAAAGGTATAGTATGTAAAACCAGTGAGGTCCAACCCAGGTTGTAAAGGTACAGTATGTAAAACCAGTGAGGTCCAACCCAGGTTGTAAAGGTATAGTATGTAAAACCAGTGAGGTCCAACCCAGGTTGTAAAGGTATAGTATGTAAAACCAGTGAGGTTCAACCCATGTTGTAAAGGTACAGTATGTAAAACCAGTGAGGTCCAACCCAGGTTGTAAAGGTATAGTATGTAAAACCAGTGAGGTCCAACCCAGGTTGTAAAGGTATAGTATGTAAAACCAGTGAGGTCCAACCCAGGTTGTAAAGGTATAGTATGTAAAACCAGTGAGGTCCAACCCAGGTTGTAAAGGTATAGTATGTAAAACCAGTGAGGTCCAACCCATGTTGTAAAGGTATGTAAAACCAGTGAGGTCCAACACAGGTTGTAAAGGTACAGTATGTAAAACCAGTGAGGTCCAACCCAGGTTGTAAAGTTATAGTATGTAAAACCAGTGAGGTCCAACCCAGGTTGTAAAGGTATAGTATGTAAAACCAGTGAGGTCCAACCCAGGTTGTAAAGGTATAGTATGTAAAACCAGTGAGGTCCAACCCAGGTTGTAAAGGTATAGTATGTAAAACCAGTGAGGTCCAACCCAGGTTGTAAAGGTATAGTATGTAAAACCAGTGCGGTCCAACCCATGTTGTAAAGGTATAGTATGTAAAACCAGTGAGGTCCAACCCAGGTTGTAAAGGTATAGTATGTAAAACCAGTGAGGTCCAACCCAGGTTGTAAAGGTATAGTATGCAAAACCAGTGAGGTCCAACCAAGGTTGTAAAGGTATAGTATGTAAAACCAGTGTGGTCCAACCCAGGTTGTAAAGGTATAGTATGTAAAACCAGTGAGGTCCAACCCATGTTGTAAAGGTATAGTATGTAAAACCAGTGAGGTCCAACCCAGGTTGTAAAGGTATAGTATGTAAAACCAGTGAGGTCCAACCCAGGTTGTAAAGGTATAGTATGTAAAACCAGTGAGGTCCAACCCAGGTTGTAAAGGTATAGTATGTAAAACCAGTGAGGTCCAACCCAGGTTGTAAAGGTATAGTATGTAAAACCAGTGAGGTCCAACCCAGGTTGTAAAGGTATAGTATGTAAAACCAGTGCGGTCCAACCCACGTAGTAAAGGTATAGTATGTAAAACCAGTGAGGTCCAACCCAGGTTGTAAAGGTATAGTATGTAAAACCCAAAAGGAGGTAGAACTGTAACATTACCACCTGGGCAACAATGAGGCTGAAATTCTATTCAATTATTTTCCATGGTAACGGGTGAAATACAAAGGACTGGGGATGGAAAAAGGAGAGGAGAGAGATAAAAGAGCAGGGAGGAGAGAGAGAAGAGAGAGAGGAAGACAGGGGGAGGGGAGAGAGAAGGGTGAGGGGAGAGAGAGAAGAGAGAGGAGAGGGAGAAGAGATAGAGGAGAGAGATATGAGAAAGGAGAGGAGAGAGTGATGGAAGAGAATAGAGAGAAAGAGAGAAAAAGAGAGAGAGAGGTAAGAGGGAAATAAAAAGAGAGATAGGAATAGAGAGAGAGAGATAGACAGAGAGAGAAATAGAGAGAAAGAGAAATAGAGAGAGAGACAAAGGAGAGAAGAGAGAGGCAAGAGAGAGAGAGAGAGAGAGAGAGAGAGAGAGAGAGAGAGAGAGAGAGAGAGAGAGAGAGACTCCCTGGCATCCTCTCTCTATATATACTCCAAGGCCACACGCCTTAAGGTAATGATATGCTTTGGAACACTCCACATAAGCTCAGCCAATAATACAATGAGTGTATGAGCATATACTCCCTAATCCACTACCTGCATACTAGAGGGAGACATAGAAACAGGGCAGAGTCAGACTACGTCCTAGAGAGACTCTCTCTCTCTCTCATACTAGAGGAAGACATAGAAACAGGGCAGAATTATACTACGTCCTAGAGATACTATTCTATACTATAGTGTCTTATACTTTACTACGTTATACTTTACTATGCTATACTATATTATACTATATACAATACTATATTATACTATACTATATTGTATCATATTATACTATACTATACTACACGTTACTATACTATACTATACCATATTATACTATACTATGTAGTATATATAGTATGCAAATCAATCCCAGAACAACAGCAAAGGACCTTGTGAAGATGCTGGAGGAAACGGGTACAAAGTATCAATATCCATAGTTAAACGAGTCCTATATCAACATAACCTGAAAGGCCGCTCTATACTATACTACATTATACTTTACTATACTATATTATGCTACATTATACTATATCATAATATACCATTTTATACTATACTGTACTATATTATACTTTACTATACTATATTATGCTACATTATACTATATCATACTACATTATACTATATCATAATATACCATTTTATACTATACTGTACTATATTATACTTTACTATACTATATTATGCTACATTATACTATATCATACTACATTATACTATATCATAATATACCATTTTATACTATACTGTACTATATTATACTTTACTATACTATATTATGCTACATTATACTATATCATACTACATTATACTATATCATAATATACCATTTTATACTATACTGTACTATATTATACTTTACTATACTATATTATGCTACATTATACTATACCATAATTTACCATTTTATACTATATTGTACTATATTATATGGTCTAGCCTACATGGGGAATTGAGACGAGCTGATATCACAAACATAAATCACTCTGTAGCAATTAAACTCCAGGGAGGGGTTATTTTGTGTCTAACTCCTAATTATGATATCACTGTTCATCACATCATTTTAATAAATCAACACAATGCATGCTATCTCAGGGTGTCATCTAGTGGCCGCACTGTCATACTGCAAAGACACAGAGCTGCGCCATCTGTCTGTCCTTCTCCTCCTCCTCCTCTTCCTCCTCTTCCTCCTCCTCTTCCTCCTCCTCCCACTGCTCCTTCTACTTCTCCTACTCCCCTAACCCTCCTTCTCCTCTTCCTCCCCCTCTTCCTCCTCCTCCCACTGCTCCTTCTCCTACTTCTCCTACTCCCCTAACCCTCCTTCTCCTCTTCCTCCCCCTCTTCCTCCTCCTCCCACTGCTCCTCCTACTTCTCCTATTCCCCTAACCCTCCTCCTCCTCCTCTTCCTCTTCCTCCTCCCCCTTCTCCTTCCCCTACTCCCCTAACCCTACTTCTCCTCCCCACCTCCTCCTCCTCTTCCTCCTCCCTTTTCTCCACCACCTCCCCTCCTTCCTCATTGCTCTACTCAACTAGGGTTCACAGAGGTCAGGTCAGTGACAAGGTTCCTCTCCTCCCTGCCCTTCAGCTCTGTCCGTTTGATGGTCCTTGTGTTGGCGGGTCAGAGAGGACGTGTCACTGAGGGGCTGGACTGACATGACATTACATGACTCAGTGTAAAAAAGAACAGAGAGGTTGTGTCACTGAGGGGCTAGACTGATATGACATTACATGACTCAGTGTAAAAAATAACAGAGAGGTTTTGTCACTGAGGGGCTAGACTGACATGACATTACATGACTCAGTGTAAAAAATAACAGAGAGGTTGTGTCACTGAGGAGCTGGGCTGACATGACATTACATGACTCAGTGTAAAAAAGAACAGAGAGGTTGTGTCACTGAGGAGCTGGACTGACATGACATGACATGACTCAGTGTAAAAAATAACAGAGAGGTTGTGTCACTGAGGGGCTGGACTGATATGACATTACATGACTCAGTGTAAAAAATAACAGAGAGGTTGTGTCACTGAGTGTAACGTTCGTCGTCCTCGTCTGAGGAGTATGAAGGATCGGAGGACCAATGTGCAGCGTGGTACGTGTTCATGGTGATATTTATTACACTCAGAACACTAAAACAAAAATAACAAAGAGAATGACACGAAACGAAACAGTCCTGTCTGGTGACATACACATAGACAGAAAAACAATCACCCACGAAACACAGGTGGGAAAAGGCTACCTAAGTATAATTCTCAATCAGAGACAATTAACAACACCTGCCTCTGATTGAGATCCATACCAGGCCAAAACGCAAAACACAACGTAGAAAAATGAACATAGACAACCCACCCCAACTCACGCCCTGACCAACCTAAAACAAAGCCATAACAAAAGAACTAAGGTCAGAACGTGACACTGAGGAGCTGGACTAACATGTCTCAGTGTCAAAAAAGAGCAAGAAAAACAAAATTACAGGGAGAGAGAGAGAAAGAAATACAGACATACATACACAGAGGTGGAGAGAACGAGAGAGATTTGGAGAGAGAGAGAAAGAGGAAGGGTGGGTTGGTGACATAGAAGCCCCAACGACCTGTCTCCCGACCAGGCTGGGCTGAGTGACTTGCTGACTGGTTGTTAAGGGACATCCGGCAGGTCGGCTGGCCATGAGGCACCTCCAGTCCTCACGCTTGACGGAGCGCCCCTTGAGAGAGGGAGCAAGAAAGAAAGAGAGAGAGAGAGAGAGAGAGAGAGAGAGAGAGAGAGAGAGAGAGAGAGAGAGAGAGAGAGGGGGGGGCGCTTGAGAAAGCACAACTCCAGGGATCCTAACAGATTGAGTTGACATGCTAACAATCTGATTGCACATGGCAGGAGGAGAGTGAGGGAGAGAGAGAAGAGAATGACAGAGGGAGAGAGGGAGATGAGCATAGGGAGGGAGAGAGAAGGAGAGCGAGGGAAGAGAGGAGGAGGGGGTGTTGCTGACCCTGCTGTCCTCTTTCTCTCTTTCTCTCCTTTTCTGTCTTCTCCAGTGATGTAGGGATATGGAAGGAGAGAGGACAGGTTATCAAGCAAGAAGAGAGAGGAAAATACAGAGGAGGAATACAGAGCATTTCACAGAGCTGGAAAGGATGGGAGTGAGAGTGACATAGAGAAACAGAGAGGGCTAGGGTTAAGGGAGAGACAGCATCATCCTATTGACACTCTCCAAGGCATTTCACAGACAGGGATGGAGAGAGCGAGAGAGAGAGAGAGAGAGAGAGAGAGAGAGAGAGAGAGAGAGGTGGAAGATATACTGAATATTATATTGAACAAAAATATAAACGCAATTAACATAGTATTTGTATTTGTATGTATTATGGATCCTCATTAGTTCCTGCCAAGGCAGCAGCTACTCTTCCTGGGGTTTATTATGGATCCCCATTAGTTCCTGCCAAAGCAGGAGCTACTCTTCCTGGGGTATATTATGGATCCCCATTAGTTCCTGCCAAGGCAGCAGCTACTCTTCCTGGGGTTTATTATGGATCCCCATTAGTTCCTGCCAAGGCAGCAGCTACTCTTCCTGGGGTTTATTATGGATCCCCATTAGTTCCTGCCAAAGCAGGAGCTACTCTTCCTGGGGTATATTATGGATCCCCATTAGTTCCTGCCCGGGCAGCAGCTACTCTTCCTGGGGTTTATTATGGATCCCCATTAGTTCCTGCCAAGGCAGCAGCTACTCTTCCTGGGGTTTATTATGGATCTCCATTAGTTCCTGCCAAGGCAGCAGCTACTCTTCCTGGGGTTTATTATGGATCCCCATTAGTTCCTGCCAAAGCAGGAGCTACTCTTCCTGGGGTTTATTATGGATCCCCATTAGTTCCTGCCCAGGCAGCAGCTTCTCTTCCTGGGGTTTATTATGGATCCCCATTAGTTCCTGCCATGACATCAGCTACTCTTCCTGGGGTTTATTATGGATCCCCATTAGTTCCTGCCAAAGCAGGAGCTACTCTTCCTGGGGTTTATTATGGATACCCATTAGTTCCTGCCCAGGCAGCAGCTACTCCTCATGGGGTTTATTAGGAATCCCCATTAGTTCCTGCCAAAGCAGAAGCTGCTCTTCCTGGGTTTATTATGGATCCCCCATTAGTTCCTGCCAAGGCAGCAGCTACTCTTCCTGGGGTGTATTATGGATCCCCATTAGTTCCTGCCAAGGCAGAAGCTACTCTTCCTGGAGTTTATTATGGATCCCCCATTAGTTCCTGCCAAGGCAGAAGCTACTCTTCCTTGGGATATTATGGATCCCCATTTAGTTCCTGCTAAAGCAGAAGCTACTCTTCCTGGGGTTTATTATGGATCCCCATTAGTTCCTGCCAAGGCAGCAGCTACTCTTCCTGGGGTTTATTATGGATCCCCATTAGTTCCTGCCAAGGCAGCAGCTACTCTTCCTGGGGTTTATTATGGATCCCCATTAGTTCCTGCCAAGGCAGCAGCTACTCTTCTTGGGGTTTATTATGGATCCCCATTAGTTCCTGCCAAGGCAGAAGCTACTCTTCCTGGGGTTTATTATGGATCCCCATTAGTTCCTGTCAAGGCAGCAGCTACTCTTCCTGGGGTTTATTATGGATCCCCATTAGTTCCTGTCAAGGCAGCAGCTACTCTTCCTGGGGTTTATTATGGATCCCCATTAGTTCCTGCCAAGGCAGCAGCTACTCTTCCTGGGGTTTATTATGGATCCACATTAGTTCCTGCCAAGGCAGAAGCTACTCTTCCTGGGGTTTATTATGGATCCCCATTAGTTCCTGCCAAGGCAGCAGCTACTCTTCCTGGGGTTTATTATGGATCCCCATTAGTTCCTGCCAAAGCAGAAGCTACTCTTCCTGGAGTCCAGCAACATTAAGGCAGTTTATACCATTTTAAAACATTACAATATATTCACAACACAATGTGTGCCCTCAGGCCCCTACTCCACCACTACCACATATCTACATTACTAAATCCATGTGTGTGTGTGTGTGTGTGTGTGTGTGTGTGTGCGTGCGTGCGTGCGTGCGTGCGTGCGTGCGTGCGTGCGTGCGTGTGTGTGTGTGTGTGTGTGTGTGTGTGTGTGTGTGTGTGTGTGTGTGTGTGTGTGTGTGTGTGTGTGTGTGTGTGTGTGTGTGCGCCTATGTTTGTGTTGCTTCACAGTCCCCACTGTTCCATAAGGTGTATTTTTACCTGCTTTTTAAATCTGATCCTACTGCTGCATCAGTTACTTGATGTGGAATAGAGTTCCATGTTGTCATGGCTCTATGTAGTACTGTGGAATAGAGTTCCATGTTGTCATGGCTCTATGTAGTACTGTGGAATAGAGTTCCATGTAGTCATGGCTCTATGTAGTACTGTGGAATAGAGTTCCATGTAGTCATGGCTCTATGTAGTACTGTGCACCTGTTCTGGACTTGGGCACTGTGAAGAGACCTCTGCTGGCATGTCTTGTGGGGTATGCATGGGTGTCTGAGCTGTGTGCCAGTAGTTTAGACAGCTCAGTGCATTCAACATATCATAAATAAAAGTAGTGATGAAGTCAATCTCTCCTCCACTTTCAGCCAGGAGAGATTGACATGCATATTATTAATATTAGCTCTCTGTGTACATCCAAGAGCCAGCCGTGCTGCCCTGTTCTGAGCCAATTGCAAATTTCCAAAGTCCTTTTTTGTGGCACCTGACCACACGCCTGAACAGCAGTCAAAGTGCGACAAAACTAGGGCCTGTAGGACCTGCCTTGTTGATAGTGTTGTTAAGAAGGTAGAAACTAGGGCCTGTAGGACCTGCCTTGTTGATAGTGTTGTTAAGAAGGTAGAAACTAGGGCCTGAAGGACCTGTCTTGTTGATAGTGTTGTTAAGTAGGTAGAAACTAGGGCCTGAAGGACCTGCCTTGTTGATAGTGTTGTTAAGAAGGTAGAAACTAGGGCCTGTAGGACCTGCCTTGTTGATAGTGTTGTTAAGAAGGCAGAGCAGCGCTTTATTATAGACAGACTTCTCCCCATCTTAGCTACTGTTGTATCAATATGTTTTGACCATGATAGTTTACAATCCAGGGTTACTCCAAGCAGTTTAGTCACCTCAACTTGCTCAATTTCCACATAATTTCTTACAATATTTAGTTGAGGTTTTGGGTTTAGTGAGTGTTTTGTTCCAAATACAATTATTTGAGTTTTATAAATATTTAGGGCTAACTATTTTCTTGCCACCCACTTTGAAACTAACTGCAGCTCTGTGTTGAGTGTTGCAGTCATTTCAGTCACTGTAGTAGCTGACGTGTCTAGTGTTGAGTAATCCACATACATAGACACACTGGCCTCACTCAATGTCAGTGGCATGTCATTAGTAAAAATTGAACAAAGCAAGGGGCCTAAATAGCTGCCCTGGGGAATTCCTGATTCAAACTGGATTATATTTGAGAGGCTTCCATTAAAGAACCCATTCTGTGTTCTGTTAAAACAAGTAACTCTTTATCCACATTATAGCAGAGGAGCCTGGTCCTGGGGTCATGGTAAAGCCAAAACACATACGTTTTTCCAGCAGCAGACTATGATCAATAATGTCAAAAAACTGCACTGAAGTCTAATAAGACAGCCCCCACATCATTGTACCATCAATTTCTCTCAGCCAATCATCTGTCATTTGTGTAAGTGCTCTGCATGTTGAGTGTCCTTCCCTATAAGCATGGTGAAATTATGTTTTCAATTTGTTTACTGTAAAATAGCATTGCATTTGGTCAAACACAATTTTTTCCAGAAGTTTATTAAGGGTTGATAACAGGCTGATTGGTCGGGTATTTGAGTCAGTAAAGGGGGCTTTACTATTCTGAGGTAGCGGAATAACTTTAGCTTCCCTCCAGGCCTGAGGGGACACGCTCTCTAGTAGGCTTAAATTGAAGATGTGGCCAATGTGAGTGGCAATATTGTCTGCTATGATCCTCAGTAATTTTCCATCTAGATTGTCAGAACCTGGTGGCTTGTCGTTGTTGATAGACAAAAAAAAAATCACCTGATCCACACTGACTTTACGGAATTGAAAATTCTTGTCTTTCATAATTTGTTCCTATGTACTTGGATGTGTAGTGTCAACGTTTGTTGCTGGCATGTCATCTCTAAGTTTGCTTATGTTGCCAATGAAAAAGTCATAAAAGTAGTTTGCATTAATTCAATGAATGAAGGAGCCGAGTTGGCTTTCTTTCCCAAAATGTAATTGAAGTTTTACTATTATTCTTTATATAATTTATTTTTGTTTCATAGTGTAGTTTATTTGTATTTTTATTTAGTTTAGTCACATGATTTCTTCATTTGCAGTACGTTTGCCAGTCAGTTGGGCTGCCAGACTTAACCTTTTGCCTCATCACTCTCAGCCATACAATTTTTCAATTCCTCATCAATCCACGGGGATTTATCCGTTTTTACCAGTAATTTTCTTAATGGGTGCTTCGTGCTTATTAGTAACTGAAATAAGTACTTTCATAAATGTGTCAAGTGCAGCGTCTGGTCTCATTACACACCACAGACCAACAGATATGCTTTACATCATCAACATAGGAATCACTACAAAACTTATTGTATGACCATGGTCATTATATACTATATTAGGACCAGCCTTTGGAACTGTGGTTTTCCTAGATGTAATATAATAATATAATAATATATATAATAATAATAATAATATTATTAATATTATTATTATTATTATAGATGTGGCTACTATATTGTGATCACTACATCCTATGGATTTGGATACTGCTTTAAAGGAAATATCTGCAGCGCTAGTAAAAATGTGATCGATACATGTTGATGATTTAATTCCTGTGCTGTTTGTAACTTCCCTGGTAGGTTGACTGACCACCTGATTCAGGTTTTTATTGTCCCCAGCACAAGGTGCACCTGTGTAATGATCATACTGTTTAATCCGCTTGTTGATATGTCACACCTGACAGGTGGATGGATTATCTTGGCAATGGAGAAATGCTCACTAACAGGGATGTAAACACGTTGGAATATTTCTAGGATATTTTATTTCAGTTCATGAAATATGGGACGAACACTTTACTTGTTGTTTATATATTTTTGTTCGCTATATAGAAATACTTTAGTAAACGATACAAAATATATTGAAAGCAGGTGCTGCCACGCAGGTGGGGTTCCTGAGTTAATTAAGAAATTACCATCCCATCATGCTTAGGAGCATGTATAAAAATGCTGGGTAGGCCAATATTTTGGCTACCATGGTTATGCCCCCATAGGATGACAATGCCCCCATCCACAGGGCATGAGTGGTCACTGAATGGTTTGATGAGCATGAAAACGATGTCAAACATATGCCGTGGTCGTCTCAGTCGCCAGATCTCAACCCAATTGAACAGCGTTGCCTGAGACAGCATTTCCCCCCACATCAAGAAAACACAAAATGATGGAATTTCTTGTGGAAAAATGGTGTCGCATCCCTCCAATAGAGTTCCAGACACATGTAGAATCTATGCGCCTTGAAGCTGTTCTGGATGGTGGTAGCCAAAAACCCTATTAAGAATACAAATTATAATAATAATTTATTACATTTGTAAAGTGCTTTTCATTTTACAAAAATAATCTAAAGAAATGTATTTAACCATATCATGAAAGCAACAAAGTCTAGGAGGAAGATCATAATGGTAGACCAACCTGATAGAGATGAGTCTTAACGCCTGCTTTAAAAGCCCCAACAGTCTGAACAGCCCAGAGGTTGTCCGGAAGGGAGTTCCATAGGCGTGGTGCATAGGAGGGAAAGGCACGGTCCCCTATTCTGCGGATCCTGGTCCTGGGATCATGGAGGAACCTGGTCATGGAGGAGCCAAGTCTTGGGGGCATGGAGGAGCCTGGTCCTGGGGTCATGGAGGAGCCTGGTCCTGGGGTTATGGAGGAGCCTGGTCCTGGGGGCATGGAGGAGCCTGGTCCTAGAGGAGCCTGGTCCTGGGGGCATGGAGGAGCCTGGTCCTGGGGGCAAGGAGGAGTCTGGTCATGGAGGAGCCTGGTCCTGGGGGCATGGAGGAGTCTGGTCATAGAGAAGCCTGGTCCTGGAGGCATGGAGGAGCCTGGTCCTGGGGGCATGGAGGAGTCTGGTCATGGATGAGCCTGGTCCTGGGGGCATGGAGGAGTCTGGTCATAGAGGAGCCTGATCCTGGGGGCATGGAGGAGCCTGGTCCTGGGGCATGGAGGAGTCTGGTCATGGAGAGACTGGTCCTGGGGGCATGGAGGAGTCTGGTCATGGAGGAGACTGGTCTTGGGAGCATGGAGGAGCCTGGTCCTGGGGGCATGGAGGAGCCTGGTCCTGGGGGCATGGAGGAGACTGGTCCTGAGGTCATGGAGGAGACTGGTCTTGGGAGCATGGAGGAGTCTGGTCATGGAGGAGACTGGTCCTGGGGGCATGGAGGAGACTGGTCATGGAGGAGCCTGGTCCTGGGGGCATGGAAGAGTCTGGTCATGGAGGAGCCTGTTCTTGGGGGCATGGATGAGTCTGGTCCTGGGGTCATGGAGGAACCTGGTCATGGAGGAACCTGGTCATGGAGGAACCTGGTCATGGAGGAACCTGGTCCTGGGGTAATGGAGTAATCTGGTCATGGAGGAACCTGGTCCTGGGGGCATGGAGGAGTCTGGTCATGGAGGAGCCTGGTCCTGGGGTCATGGAGAAGCCTGGTCCTTGGGGCATGGAGGAGTCTGGTCATAGAGGAGCCTGGTCCTGGGGTCATGGAGGAGTCTGGTCATAGAGGAGCCTGGTCCTGGGGTCATGGAGGATTCTGGTCATAGAGGAGCCTGGTCCTGGGGGCATGGAGGAGTCTGGTCCTGGGGTCATGGAGGAGCCTGGTCCTGGGGCATGGAGGAGCCTGGTCCTGGGGTCATGGAGGAGTCTGGTCCTGGGGTCATGGAGGAGCCTGGTCCTGGGGTCATGGAGGAGCCTGGTCCTTGGGGCATGGAGGAGTCTGGGCATGGAGGAGCCTGGTCCTTGGGGCATGGAGGAGTCTGGGCATGGAGGATCCTGGTCCTTGGGGCATGGAGGAGTCTGGGAATGGAGGAGTCTGGTCCTGGGGTCATGGAGGAGTCTGGGCATGGAGGAGCCTGGTCTTGGGGGCATGGATGAGTCTGGTCCTGGGGTCATGGAGGAACCTGGTCATGGAGGAACCTGGTCATGGAGGAACCTGGTCCTGAGGTCATGGAGGAGTCTGGTCATAGAGGAGCCTGGTCCTGGGGGCATGGAGGAGCCTGGTCCTTGGGGCATGGAGGAGCCTGGTCCTGGGGTCATGGAGGAGCCTGGTCCTGGGGTCATGGAGGAGCCTGGTCCTGGGGTCATGGAGGAGCCTGGTCCTTGGGGCATGGAGGTTCTGGGCATGGAGGAGCCTGGTTTGGGGCATGGAGGAGTCTGGGCATGGAGGATCCTGGTCCTTGGGGCATGGAGGAGTCTGGGAATGGAGGAGTCTGGTCCTGGGGTCATGGAGGAGTCTGGGCATGGAGGAGCCTGGTCTTGGGGGCATGGATGAGTCTGGTCCTGGGGTCATGGAGGAACCTGGTCATGGAGGAACCTGGTCATGGAGGAACCTGGTCCTGAGGTCATGGAGGAGTCTGGTCATAGAGGAGCCTGGTCCTGGGGGCATGGAGGAGCCTGGTCCTTGGGGCATGGAGGAGTCTGGTCATGGAGGAGCCTGGTCCTGGGGTCATGGAGGAGTCTGGTCATGGAGGAGCCTGGTCCTTGGGGCATGGAGGAGCCTGGTCCTTGGGGCATGGAGGAGTCTGGGCATGGAGGAGCCTGGTCATGGAGGCATGGAGGAACCTGGTCCTGGGGTCATGGAGGAGCCTGGTCCTGGGGTCATGGAGGAACCTGGTCATGGAGGAACCTGGTCATGCAGGAACCTGGTCATGCAGGAACCTGGTCATGCAGGAACCTGGTCATGGAGGAACCTGGTCATGCAGGAACCTGGTCATGCAGGAACCTGGTCATGGAGGAACCTGGTCATGCAGGAACCTGGTCATGGAGGAGCCTGGTCATGGAGGAACCTGGTCCAGGGGTCATGGAGGAACCTGGTCATGGAGGAACCTGGTCATGCAGGAACCTGGTCATGCAGGAACCTGGTCATGCAGGAACCTGGTCATGGAGGAACCTGGTCATGCAGGAACCTGGTCATGCAGGAACCTGGTCATGCAGGAACCTGGTCATGCAGGAACCTGGTCATGGAGGAACCTGGTCATGCAGGAACCTGGATGGAGGAGCCTGGTCATGGAGGAACCTGGTCCAGGGGTCATGGAGGAACCTGGTCATGGAGGAACCTGGTCATTCAGGAACCTGGTCATGGAGGAGCCTTGTCCTGGGGGAATGGAGGAGCCTGGTCATGGAGGAGCCTGGTCTGGGGGTCATGGAGGAACCTGGTCCTGGAGTCATGGAGGAGCCTGGTCCTGGAGGCATGGAGGAGCCTGGTCCTGGGGTCATGGTGGTGCCTGGTATTGGGGGCATGGAGGAGCCTGGTCCTGGGGGCATGGAGGAGCCTGGTCCTGGGGGTCATGGAGGAGCCTGGTCCTTGGGGCATGGAGGAGTCTGGTCATAGAGGAGCCTGGTCCTGGGGTCATGGAGGAGCCTGGTCGGGGGTCATGGAGGAGCCTGGTCCTGGTGTCATGGTGGTGCCTGGTCCTGGGGTCATGGAGGAGCCTGGTCCTGGTGTCATGGTGGTGCCTGGTCCTGGGGTTATGGAGGAGCCTGGTCCTGGGGTCATGGAGGAGCCTGGTCCTAGGGTCATGGAGGAACCTTGTCCTGGGGTCATGGAGGAACCTTGTCCTGGGGTCATGGAGGAGCCTGGTCCTGGGGTCATGGAAGAACCTTGTCCTGGAGGCATGGAGGAGCCTGGTCCTGGGGTCATGGTGGTGCCTGGTATTGGGGGCATGGAGGAGCCTGGTCCTGGGGGCATGGAGGAGCCTGGTCCTGGGGGTCATGGAGGAGCCTGGTCCTTGGGGCATGGAGGAGTCTGGTCATAGAGGAGCCTGGTCCTGGGGTCATGGAGGAGCCTGGTCCGGGGGTCATGGAGGAGCCTGGTCCTGGTGTCATGGTGGTGCCTGGTCCTGGGGTCATGGAGGAGCCTGGTCCTGGTGTCATGGTGGAGCCTGGTCCTGGGGTTATGGAGGAGCCTGGTCCTGGGGTCATGGAGGAGCCTGGTCCTGGGGTTATGGAGGAGCCTGGTCCTGGGGTCATGGAGGAGCCTGGTCCTGGGGTCATGGAGGAGCCTGGTCCTGGGGTCATGGAGGAGCCTGGTCCTGGGGTCATGGAGGAGCCTGGTCCTGGGGTCATGGAGGAGCCTGGTCCTGGGGTCATGGAGGAGCCTGGTCCTGGGGGCATGGAGGAGCCTGGTCCTGGGGTTATGGAGGAGCCTGGTCCTGGGGTTATGGAGGAGCCTGGTCCTGGGGTCATGGAGGAGCCTGGTCCTGGGGTCATGGAGGAGCCTGGTCCTGGGGTTATGGAGGAGCCTGGTCCTGGGGTTATGGAGGAGCCTGGTCCTTGGGGCATGGAGGAGTCTGGTCATGGAGGAGTCTGGTCCTGGGGTCCTGGAGGAGCCTGGTCCTGGGGTCATGGAGGAGCCTGGTCCTGGGATCCTTCTGTGGTCCTTCTGTAGCACAGTTGGTAGAGCATGGCGCTTGTAACGCCAGGGTAGTGGGTTCGATTCCTGGGACCACCCATACGTAGAATGTATGCACACATGACTGTAAGTCGCTTTGGATAAAAGTGTCTGCTAAATGGCATATATATATGGAGGAGCTTGGTCCTGGGGGCTGTAGCCTGGTCATGGGGGCATGGAGGAGCCTGGTCCTGGGGTCCTGGAGGAGCCTGGTCCTGGGGTCCTGGAGGAGCTTGGTGCTAGGGGCTTGGAGCAGTTTGAAGTTGTTTGTCTCTAAGTGCATGGAGTTTCATAGGGGTAGAGTCGGTATAACAAGTAGGTGGACCCATTGCCATTTAGGGCTTTGTAGGCCAGGAGGAGAATTGTATTATTAATTATTTGAGGAACAGGTAGCTAGTAGAGATCTTCAAGGATAGGGTGATGTGGGCAGATGTTCTAGTTTGTTTGTCAGAATCCTAGCGGCACTGTTTTGGATGAGATGTAGTTTATGAATTGAAATTGCAGGCATGCCCCCAAGTACCATAATCAATTTTAGAGAAAATGTAGGCATGGATTAGCTTTTCAGTGTCAGATGTTGACAGAGGATCTTAGGCTGGAGATTCAGGTGAAAGAACAACGTTTTACAGAGGTGACTAACGTGGCCATTGAAGGAGAGAGCATGGTCAAATTTCACACCCAAATTAGCAATGACTGAGGAGAAGGGGTTGATGTGTCCATCTATGACAGGGTGGAAGTTGCAGAGGGATGATGTGTCCATCTATGACAGGGTGGAAGTTGCAGAGGGATGATGTGTCCATCTATGACAGGGTGGAATTTGCAGAGGGATGATGTGTCCATCTATGACAGGGTGGAAGTTGCAGAGGGATGATGTGTCCATCTATGACAGGGTGGAAGCTGCAGAGGGATGATGTGTCCATCTATGACAGGGTGGAAGTTGCAGAGGGATGATGTGTCCATCTATGACAGGGTGGAAGTTGCAAGAGGTGGGGATGACTGGAGACAGAGGGATGATGTGTCCATCTATGACAGGGTGGAAGTTGCAGAGGGATGATGTGTCCATCTATGACAGGGTGAAAGATGCAGGAGTTGATCTGCTGGCGGCTGGCTAGTTTATCAGCATTGCCTCTCTCTTGCTGCTGTTCAGTTGAAGGAAGTTATTCTGCATTCAAGATTTGACCTCTTCCAGACAGTTGACAAGGTTGCCAGAGCTGATGTTTTGTCAGGCTTTGTTTTATTAATGTACACCTGTGTGTCGTCTGCGTAAGCAGTGGAATTTGCACACTGTAAACATGTAGAGCGGGAAGAGGATAGGTCCTAACACCGACCGGTTATGGTGGACTCTTCTGATCTTGACTCACGAGGATGACGTACTGCTTGCGGTTAGAGCGGTAGGAGACGAACCAGTTTAGGGCGGTCCCACAGAGGGCAGTGTGCTCTCTGAGGCGCTGCAGTAAAGTTGTGCGATCTGCTGTGCTGAAAGCAGCACTGAGGTCCAGAAGAATCAAGATGGTGGGGGGTCCTGTATCTGCAGTCATGAGCAGGTCATTAACAACCTTCACCCGGGCTGTCTCAGTACTGTGCATGGGTCTGAAGCCAGATGGGAGAGCCTCATAAAGATGGTTAGCACTGAGGTGTGACTGAGGTTGGAAATAGGCCTGTAGTTTTGAGAGCAGATCTTGGTCAAGGAATGGTTTCTTGCGCAAGGAGCTGATAGCAGCCATTTTCAATAGTGATGACAACTGGGGGAAGGAGCCAAAGTGGGGTTGAGATTGGAGGATACAATGTTTTGTAGGATGGTGTTGATTTTAGCCTTGAAGAAGTCATCAAATTGGTTGCATTGTGTGGTAGTGGAAGGGCCGGAGTCTGTAGTGTGGAGGAGATGACTGTTGGTGGAGAACAAGAGGAGGGGACTGTTGGTGGAGAACAAGAGGAGATGACTGTTGGTGGAGAACAAGAGGAGGGGACTGATGGTGGAGAACAAGAGGAGGGGACTGATGGTGGAGAACAAGAGGGGGGGACTGATGGTGGAGAACAAGAGGAGGTGACTGATGGTGGAGAACAAGAGGAGGGGACTGTTGGTGGAGAACAAGAGGAGGGGACTGATGGTGGAGAACAAGAGGAGGGGACTGATGGTGGAGAACAAGAGGAAGGGACTGATGGTAGAGAACAAGAGGAAGGGACTGATGGTGGAGAACAAGAGGAAGGGACTGATGGTGGAGAACAAGAGGAAGGGACTGATGGTGGAGAACAAGAGGAAGGGACTGATGGTGGAGAACAAGAGGAAGGGACTGATGGTGGAGAACAAGAGGAAGGGACTGATGGTGGAGAACAAGAGGAAGGGACTGATGGTGGAGAACAAGAGGAAGGGACTGATGGTAGAGAACAAGAGGAAGGACTGATGGTGGAGAACAAGAGGAGGGGACTGATGGTGGAGAACAAGAGGAAGGGACTGATGGTAGAGAACAAGAGGAAGGGACTGATGGTAGAGAACAAGAGGAAGGGACTGATGGTGGAGAACAAGAGGAGGGGACTGATGGTGGAGAACAAGAGGAGGGGACTGATGGTAGAGAACAAGAGGAAGGGACTGATGGTGGAGAACAAGAGGAAGGGACTGATGGTAGAGAACAAGAGGAAGGGACTGATGGTGGAGAACAAGAGGAGGGGACTGATGGTGGAGAACAAGAGGAAGGGACTGATGGTAGAGAACAAGAGGAAGGGACTGATGGTGGAGAACAAGAGGAGGGGACTGATGGTGGAGAACAAGAGGAGGGGACTGATGGTGGAGAACAAGAGGAGGGGACATGGTGGAGAACAAGATGAGGGGACTGATGGTGGAGAACAAGAGGAGGGGACTGATGGTGGAGAACAAGAGGAGGGGACATGGTGGAGAACAAGAGGAGAGGACTGATGGTGGAGAACAAGAGTAGGGGACTGATGGTGGAGAACAGAGGAGGGGACATGGTGGAGAACAAGAGGAGGGGACTGATGGTGGAGAACAAGAGGAGGGGACTGATGGTGGAGAACAAGAGGAGGGGACTGATGGTGGAGAACAAGAGGAAGGGACTGATGGTGGAGAACAAGAGGAGGGGACTGATGGTGGAGAACAAGAGGAGGGGACTGATGGTGGAGAACAAGAGGAGGGGACTGATGGTGGAGAACAAGAGGAGGGGACTGATGGTGGAGAACAAGAGGAGGGGACTGATGGTGGAGAACAAGAGGAGGGGACTGATGGTGGAGAACAAGAGGAGGGGACTGTTGGTGGAGAACAAGAGGAGGGGACTGATGGTGGAGAACAAGAGGAAGGGACTGATGGTGGAGAACAAGAGGAGGGGACTGATGGTGGAGAACAAGAGGAGGGGACTGATGGTGGAGAACAAGAGGAGGGGACTGATGGTGGAGAACAAGAGGAGGGGACTGTTGGTGGAGAACAAGAGGAGGGGACTGATGGTGGAGAACAAGAGGAGGGGACTGATGGTGGAGAACAAGAGGAGGGGACTGATGGTGGAGAACAAGAGGAGGGGACTGATGGTGGAGAACAAGAGGAGGGGACTGATGGTGGAGAACAAGAGGAGGGGACTGATGGTGGAGAACAAGAGGAGGGGACTGATGGTGGAGAACAAGAGGAGGGACATGGTGGAGAACAAGAGGAGGGGACTGATGGTGGAGAACAAGAGGAGGGGACTGATGGTGGAGAACAGAGGAGGGGACTGATGGTGGAGAACAAGAGGAGGGGACTGATGGTGGAGAACAGAGGAGGTTACATGGAGAGAACAAGAGGAGGGGACTGATGGTGGAGAACAAGAGGAGGGGACTGATGGTGGAGAACAAGAGGAAGGGACTGTTGGTGGAGAACAAGAGGGGGGGACTGATGGTGGAGAACAAGAGGAGGGGACTGATGGTGGAGAACAAGAGGAGGGGACTGATGGTGGAGAACAAGAGGAGGGGACTGATGGTGGAGAACAAGAGGAGGGGACTGTTGGTGGAGAACAAGAGGAGGGGACTGATGGTGGAGAACAAGAGGAGGGGACTGATGGTGGAGAACAAGAGGAGGGGACTGATGGTGGAGAACAAGAGGAGGGGACTGATGGTGGAGAACAAGAGGAGGTGACATGGTGGAGAACAAGAGGAGGGGACTGATGGTGGAGAACAAGAGGAGGGGACTGATGGTGGAGAACAAGATGAAGGGACTGATGGTGGAGAACAAGAGGAGGGGACTGATGGTGGAGAACAAGAGGAAGGGACTGTTGGTGGAGAACAAGAGGAGGGGACTGATGGTGGTGAACAAGAGGAGGGGACTGATGGTGGAGAACAAGAGAGGGAACTGATGGTGGAGAACAGAGGAGGTGACATGGTGGAGAACAAGAGGAGGGGACTGATGGTGGAGAACAAGAGGAGGGGACTGATGGTGGAGAACAAGAGGAGGGGACTGATGGTGGAGAACAAGAGGAGGGGACTGATGGTGGAGAACAAGAGGAGGGGACTGATGGTGGAGAACAAGAGGAGGGGACTGATGGTGGAGAACAAGAGGAGGGGACTGATGGTGGAGAACAAGAGGAGGGGACTGATGGTGGAGAACAGAGGAGGTGACATGGTGGAGAACAAGAGGAGGGGACTGATGGTGGAGAACAAGAGGAGGGGACTGATGGTGGAGAACAAGAGGAGGGGACTGATGGTGGAGAACAAGAGGAGGGGACTGATGGTGGAGAACAAGAGGAGGGGACTGATGGTGGAGAACAAGAGGAAGGGACTGTTGGTGGAGAACAAGAGGAGGGGACTGATGGTGGAGAACAAGAGGAGGGGACTGATGGTGGAGAACAAGGAGGGGGACTTTTGGTGGAGAACAAGAGGAGGGGACTGATGGTGGAGAACAAGAGGAGGGGACTGATGGTGGAGAACAAGAGGAGGGGACTGATGGTGGAGAACAAGAGGAGGGGACTGTTGGTGGAGAACAAGAGGAGGGGACTGATGGTGGAGAACAAGAGGAGGGGACTGATGGTGGAGAACAAGAGGAGGGGACTGATGGTGGAGAACAAGAGGAGGGGACTGATGGTGGAGAACAGGAGGGGACTTTTGGTGGAGAACAAGAGGAGGGGACTGATGGTGGAGAACAAGAGGAGGGGACTGATGGTGGAGAACAAGAGGAGGGGACATGGTGGAGAACAAGAGGAGGGGACTGATGGTGGAGAACAGGAGGGGACTTTTGGTGGAGAACAAGAGGAGGACACTGATGGTGTCTGTTTTAGGTCTGAGGCAGGGACTTCTCCAGTCACACAGAGTGACAGACAGACTGGTAGAGAGAGGGGACGGAACAGTTACCAACATGGCTGACGAACAAGAGGAGATGACATGATGGTGTCTGTTTTAGGTCTGAGGCAGGGACTTCTCCAGTCACACAGAGTGACAGACAGACGGGCAGAAGAGGGGACGGAACAGTTACCAACATGGTTGACGAACAAGAGGAGATGACACTGATGGTGTCTGTTTTAGGTCTGAGGCAGGGACTTCTCCAGTCACACAGAGTGACAGACAGACTGGTAGAGAGAGGGGACGGAACAGTTACCAACATGGCTCCCCTGTTTCTTTTATAATTGTACTGGTTAATTAGAACCTATATCTTTTTATTTTCTCTGACCCCGGGGGTCAATCATCAATCTATTCAACTGTCATTCAGATCTCAAACAAAATAGAATTGGGGAGTGCCACACCACCGAGACACACGCCCACTCAACACCCGACGACCGCAAGACAAGTTCACCATGACAACCAAGAGAAGGGCTGAACGTCGATGGATTTTCATTTTGTTTTGTTCAGCTTGTGGTTGTATTGAAGTTAGGGTGGAATCACCTTTAGATGGGACCTTTAGATGACGTGTCCCATCAACTGGCCATGAATTTTTATTTTACCTTTATTTAAACAGGTAGGCCAGTTGAGAACACCTTTATTTAACCAGGTAGGCCAGTTGAGAACACCTTTATTTAACCAGGTAGGCTAGTTGAGAACACCTTTATTTAACCAGGTAGGCTAGTTGAGAACACCTTTATTTAACCAGGTAGGCTAGTTGAGAACACCTTTATTTAAACAGGTAGGCTAGTTGAGAACACCTTTATTTAACCAGGTAGGCTAGTTGAGAACACCTTTATTTAACCAGGTAGGCTAGTTGAGAACACCTTTATTTAACCAGGTAGGCTAGTTGAGAACACCTTTATTTAACCAGGTAGGCCAGTTGAGAACACCTTTATTTAACCAGGTATGCCAGTTGAGAACACCTTTATTTAACCAGGTAGGCTAGTTGAGAACACCTTTATTTAACCAGGTAGGCTATAGTTGAGAACACCTTTATTTAACCAGGTAGGCTGTTGAGAACACCTTTATTTAACCAGGTAGGGGAGTTGAGAACACCTTTATTTAAACAGGTAGGCCAGTTGAGAACAAGTTCTCATTTACAACTGTGACCTGGTCAAGATGCAAATTAGTGCGACACAAACAACAACACAGAGTTACACATGGAATAAACAAACGTACATGTCAATAACACAATAGAAAAAAAGAAAGTCTATATACAGTGTGTGCAAATGGATGTTGGATTAGGCCAATAGTTGCAAAGATGCAGATTAACACTGGAGTGATAGATGTGCAGATGAATTGATGTGCTATCGACTGATAAATTAGCAGGGGATGTTGGATTATGTTTGGGATGTTGGATTATGTTTGGGATGTTGGATTATGTTTGGGATGTTGGATCATGTTTGGGGATGTTGGATTATGTTGGGGATGTTGGATCATGTTGGGGATGTTGGATTATGTTGGGGATGTTGGATTATGTTGGGGATGTTGGATTATGTTGGGGATGTTGGATTATGTTTGGGATGTTGGGTTATGTTTGGGATGTTGGATTATGTTGGGGATGTTGGATCATGTTGGGGATGTTGGATTATGTTTGGGATGTTGGATTATGTTGGGGATGTTGGATTATGTTGGGGATGTTGGATTATGTTGGGGATGTTGGATTATGTTGGGGATGTTGGATTATGTTGGGGATGTTGGATTATGTTGGGGATGTTGGATTATGTTGGGGATGTTGGGTTATGTTTGGGATGTTGGGTTATGTTTGGGATGTTGGATTATGTTGGGGATGTTGGATCATGTTGGGGATGTTGGATTATGTTGGGGATGTTGGATTATGTTGGGGATGTTGGATCATGTTGGGGATGTTGGATTATGTTGGGGATGTTGGATTATGTTGGGGATGTTGGATTATGTTGGGGATGTTGGATTATGTTGGGGATGTTGGATCATGTTGGGGATGTTGGATTATGTTGGGGATGTTGGATTATGTTGGGGATGTTGGATCATGTTGGGGATGTTGGATTATGTTGGGGATGTTGGATCATGTTGGGGATGTTGGATTATGTTTGGGATGTTGGATTATGTTGGGGATGTTGGATTATGTTGGGGATGTTGGATCATGTTGGGGATGTTGTATTATGTTTGGGATGTTGGATTATGTTGGGGATGTTGGATCATGTTTGGGATGTTGGATTATGTTGGGGATGTTGGATCATGTTGGGGATGTTGGATCATGTTGGGGATGTTGGATTATGTTGGGGATGTTGGATTATGTTGGGGATGTTGGATTATGTTGGGGATGTTGGATTATGTTGGGGATGTTGGATTATGTTGGGGATGTTGGATTATGTTGGGGATGTTGGATTATGTTGGGGATGTTGGATTATGTTGGGGATGTTGGATTATGTTGGGGATGTTGGATTATGTTGGGGATGTTGGATCATGTTTGGGATGTTGGATTATGTTGGGGATGTTGGATTATGTTGGGGATGTTGGATTATGTTGGGGATGTTGGGTTATGTTTGGGATGTTGGATTATGTTGGGGATGTTGGATTATGTTGGGGATGTTGGATTATGTTTGGGATGTTGGATCATGTTTGGGATGTTGGATTATGTTGGGGATGTTGGATTATGTTTGGGATGTTGGATCATGTTTGGGATGTTGGATCATGTTGGGGATGTTGGATTATGTTGGGGATGTTGGATTATGTTGGGGATGTTGGATTATGTTTGGGATGTTGGATCATGTTGGGGATGTTGGGTTAATTATTATATCGGGGGGGGATGTTGTATGTGTCCCTTGGAAAATGAATGCGATATGAATACTTCCCAGTAGGTTGATAGCAGCTTTGCGTATCTAATAGTTGTATGACTTGTATGACTTGTATTTCCTACTGAAGCTCCGTGCTAAATCACAGTGGGGTTTTCCAGTGAAGTATTTAGGAGATTCTGCAGTCAATCTATGACTCTATCCACCCAATGCTCAGCACGCAGCCCAGACGGGACATTCTGATTAACACCCTTCTGATTTATCTCTGTCGCTCTGTTCTGGTCTCTGTCGTTGGATCTGAACGTTGATAAATGACCACGTCTGAGAATGAGATTGGTTAGGTGGGGCCGCTACCCTTTGATTGACCAGACCGCTATTGACTGGACTGGTTGCCTGCGTGTCTCCCTGTTGCTACTCCTCCAAGGGTCAATTGGCCTTTAACCCAGAGAATCAGAAGGTTAAAGCCAGGGACCTAATACCTAATAGTTCAACTTAAATAAACGTAATAGTTTAAGTTTTAGTTTTAAAAAAATGTTTTATCTTAATCTTAAACAGTTGAATATATATTACAAATATAATTATTTTTTTGTATTACATTTTTTTCTGAAATATTGTATTAAAATATGCAAATAAGGCGATATCTCATTTAATGTGCACAATATTTTTGTTTATAAATCGCAAATAAAACATTTCTGGAAACTGGAAGATGTCAGCCTAAATATTTTGGTTTCATTTTGTTAAGACACTCCAGGATCGGACGTTTAGAGAGCAGATTACTGAAAAATACCTTGGTCATCTTTCTATCTCTAAAATCTCTGAAGACGTCCATGAAATTAAATTTCTGGAATACAAATTTGACAACATAGAAGAAACAATTTCCTCTGTAAAAGTCTGAAGAATATATCTAAGGATAACCACACAAACTTTGGGGAAGGCACAGTGTATTCGGAAAGTATTCAGACCCCTTGACCTTTTCCACATTTCATTACGTTACAGCATCATTCTAAAATTGATCAAATCGTTTTTTTCACTGATCAATCTACACACAATACCCCACAATGACTAAGCAAAAACAGGTTTTTAGAATATTTTCCAAATGTATTAAAAGGAGAAAAACAATTATCCATTACATAAGTATTCAGACCCTTTAATCAGTACTTTGGAACGATTACAGCCTCGAGTCTTCTTGGGTACGACGCTACAAGTTTGGCACACCTGTATTTCGGGAGTTTCTCCCATTCTTCTCTGCGGATCCTCTCAAACGTTGTCAGGTTGGATGGGGAGCGTCGCTGCACAGCTATTTTCAGGTCTCTCCAGAGATGTTCGATCGGGCCGCTCAAAAACATTCAGAGACTTGCTCCAATCTGAGGTCCTGAGCGCTCTGGAGCAGGTTTTCATCAAGGATCGCTCTGTACTTTTCTCTGTTGATCTTTCCCTTGATCCTGACTAGTCTCCCAGTCCCTGCCGCTGAAACAAATCCCCACAGCATTATGCTGCCACCACCATGCTTCACCGTAGGGATTGTGCCAGGCTTCCTCAAGAAGTGATGATTGGCATTCAGGCCAAAGATTTCAATCTTGGTTTCATCAGACCATCGAATCTTGTTTCTCATGGTCTGAGAGTTCATTATGTGCCTTTTAGGCAGGCTGTCAAGTGCCTTTTACCGAGGAGCGGCTTCCGTCTGGCCAATCTACCATAACGGCCTGATTGGTGGAGTGCTGCAGAGACGGTTGTCCTTCTGGAAGGTTCTACCATCTCCACAGAGGAACTCTGGAGATCTGTCAGAGTGACCATCTGGTTCTTGGTCACCTACCTGACGAAGGTCCTTCTCAACCGATTGCTCAGTTTGGCCGGGAGGCCAGTCTAGTTGGTTCTAAGCTCCTACAGCTGCAACGCTCATAGAGCTCCTACAGCACATGGTCCTACAACTCCTACAGCTCATACAGCTCATACTCCTACAGCTCATACAGCGCCTACAGCTCAAACTCCTACAGCTCGTAGTCCTACAGCTCTAAGAGCTCATACAGCTCATACTTCTACAGCTCCTACAGCTCATACTTCTACAGCTCTTATAGATTCTACAACTCATAAAGCTAATACTCATACATCTCCTACAGCTCATAATACTACAGCTCACACAGCTCTACGAAGAGTCTTGTTGGTTCTAAGCTCCAATAGCTCCTAAAGCTGCAAAACTCATACAGCTCATACAGCTCCTACAGCTCATACTCCTACAGCTCCTACAGCTAATACAGCTCATACAGCTCCTACAACTCATACAGCTCCTACAGCTCATACAATTCACACTCATACAGCTCAAACAGATCCTACAGCTCAAACTACTCCATATTATTCAGCTCATACAGATCCTACATTTTCTACAGGACATACTACGACAGATCCTATAGCTCCTAACGTTCCTACAGCTCCTACAGTTTATAGAACTCATAACCTACAGCTCATGAAGCTCATACATCTCCTACAGTTTATAGAACTCATAACCTACAGCTCATGAAGCTCATACATCTCCTACAGTTTATAGAACTCATAACCTACAGCTCATGAAGCTCATACATCTCCTACAGTTTATAGAACTCATAACCTACAGCTCATGAAGCTCATACATCTCCTACAGTGTATACAGTGCCTAAATCTCATAATCCTACAGCTCACACAGCTCATCCTCCTACAGCCCCTACAACTCAAACTAATACAGCTTCTACAGCTCATACACCTACAGCTCCTACAGCTCCTACATCCCCTCCATCTCAAACTAATACGGCTCCTACAGCTCATACTCCTACA
>NC_068445.1:45679870-45699870 GCF_023373465.1 Oncorhynchus keta | reverse complement strand
TTGCATGAAAGAAAAATCCTCATTGAATTGAATGGAATTGTTGTGGTAAGACTTGTTGTGGTAAGACTTGTTGTGGTAAGACTTGTTGTGGTAAGAATTGTTGTGGTAAGACTTGTTGTGGTAAGAATTGTTGTGGTAAGAATTGTTGAGGTAAGACTTGTTGTGGTAAGACTTGTTGAGGTAAGACTTGTTGTGGTAAGACTTGTTGTGGTAAGAATTGTTGTGGTAAGACTTGTTGTGGTAAGACTTGTTGTGGTAAGACTTGTTGTGGTAAGAATTGTTGAGGTAAGACTTGTTGTGGTAAGAATTGTTGTGGTAAGAATTGTTGTGGTAAGACTTGTTGTGGTAAGAATTGTTGAGGTAAGAATTGTTGTGGTAAGAATTGTTGTGGTAAGAATTGTTGTGGTAAGAATTGTTGTGGTCAGATTATGATGATGCAATGCTGAAATAGCTTTGATTGTGCAATCCAATCAACAAGTCATGACAAATAATTGTACTAAAGAAAATGGAAAGCTCCCTTTCTTCTGTATGCCAATCAGAATCTGTAAAGCTCACTTTAACCTGAAAGGCCAATCAGAATCTGTAAAGCTCAATTTCTCCTCTAGGCCAATCAGAATCTGTAAAGCGCACTTTAACCTGAAAGGCCAATCAGAATCTGTAAAGCTCAATTTCTCCTCTAGGCCAATCAGAATCTGTAAAGCTCACTTTAACCTGAAAGGCCAATCAGAATCTGTAAAGCTCAATTTCTCCTCTAGGCCAATCAGAATCTGTAAAGCTCACTTTAACCTGAAAGGCCAATCAGAATCTGTAAAGCTCAATTTCTCCTCTAGGCCAATCAGAATCTGTAAAGCTCACTTTAACCTGAAAGGCCAATCAGAATCTGTAAAGCTCAATTTCTCCTCTAGGCCAATCAGAATCTGTAAAGCTCACTTTAACCTGAAAGGCCAATCAGAATCTGTAAAGCTCAATTTCTCCTCTAGGCCAATCAGAATCTGTAAAGCTCACTTTAACCTGAAAGGCCAATCAGAATCTGTAAAGCTCAATTTCTCCTCTAGGCCAATCAGAATCTGTAAAGCTCACTTTAACCTGAAAGGCCAATCAGAATCTGTAAAGCTCAATTTCTCCTCTAGGCCAATCAGAATCTGTAAAGCTCACTTTCTCCTCTAGGCCAATCAGAATCTGTAAAGCTCAATTTCTCCTCTAGGCCAATCAGAATCTGTAAAGCTCACTTTAATCTGTAGGCCAATCAGAATCTGTAAAGCTCACTTTAACCTCTAGGCCAATCAGAATCTGTAAAGCTCACTTTAACCTCGAGGCCAATCAGAATCTGTAAAGCTCACTTTCTCCTCTAGGCCAATCAGAATCTGTAAAGCTCAATTTCTCCTCTAGGCCAATCAGAATCTGTAAAGCTCACTTTAACCTCTAGGCCAATCAGAATCTGTAAAGCTCACTTTAACCTGTAGGCCAATCAGAATCTGTAAAGCTCACTTTAACCTCTAGGCCAATCAGAATCTGTAAAGCTCACTTTAACCTGTAGGCCAATCAGAATCTGTAAAGCTCACTTTAACCTGTAGGCCAATCAGAATCTGTAAAGCTCACTTTAACCTGTAGGCCAATCAGAATATGTAAAGCTCACTTTAACCTGTAGGCCAATCAGAATATGTAAAGCTCACTTTAACCTCGAGGCCAATCAGAATCTGTAAAGCTCACTTTAACCTGTAGGCCAATCAGAATCTGTAAAGCTCACTTTAACCTGTAGGCCAATCAGAAGCTGTAGAGCTCATTTTCTCCTCTAGGCCAATCAGAAGCTGTAGAGCTCATTTTCTCCTCTAGGCCAATCAGAACTGTAATTGTCTCAGCGTCACCATCCTATCATCTCTGTTTTAATTGCAGTTTGAAATTAACCCTGGAATTTAGTAGAAGTAAAGATTTTAATTCTGATAATGTTGTCTCTTCATTTTTTAATTTTTATGGACATTCCCCAAAAAATAATAACATGACTGTAATATAATATTGCTATATCAACACTATATATACATTTTCCAATTGATAGTATTCCTATTTCAACATATGTATGTTTCTATCAATATATCAAGTACACTTTTTAGTTAATATACAGTATATTTCAATGTATATTTCTCTCAAATTTTTTCACAACAAACAAACTACATCATGTACAGTGTATTCTGTTACCATGAAAATGTGATTCAGAACCTTGACAAACTGTCAACTAGTCTAAAAAGAAAAGATTGCATCACAATATTCTAACTATTCATAGTAAAAAAGCAACAACTAAAGGACACAGAACATAATTGTACAGTAATTCTACACCACCCTACATATTCAGCTGTTCATGAACTAGCTCTAATGGTTCTATTGAAATAACCATATTCAGCTGTTCATGAACTAGCTCTAATGGTTCTAATGAAATAACCATATTCAGCTGTTCATGAACTAGCTCTAATGGTTCTATTGAAATAATATAATAATAATAATAACCATATTCAGTGAAGTTCACTCTGCCACTCATATTTGGTCATGTTAGAAATGGTTTTCTGAAAGACGAATAAATTATTCAAATGAGGTCTAAATATGCAGAGGTCCTTGTCAATGGCATGTCAAGCCATTACTCTGTGGTAACCTATAGAGTTATTTATGTATGGGTCCCAAATTGGCACACTGTCTCATACATAGTGCACTACTTTTAACCAGGGCCCATAGGGTAACATTTGGGACGCAGATGCTATAAGTTGGAAAACGGATGATAATGTATGCAGAACCCAATGAAAATGTCACTGCAAAATGTAACCGACCGTGGCTTCTCCAATCATTGTGAAATAACTTTGACATAACTGACAGTTCTGAGTAGACCTCACTTTCTCCACCTTCCCATAATCACACAAGCATTTTGACGAGTTCCATTGAATTCCACTAAATGTTTAGCGATCAGTTGACCTTAGTTCCTGGAACCTAACGACAAATGAACATTCTATAGTTGAAACATTCCGCGGTTGAAACATTCTGTGGTTATGTCACCTTCTAATTTAGTAAGAATGTTTCAATTAGGAAAACATTTGAAAGTAATAAAATTATAGAATATAATTGTATACAGCTGTACTTGAAACTTTCAAATATATTCAATTGATAAACAAACACTGGGGAAACAGAAAGAGATATTCAGTTACAGATTTGAAATGGTTCTTAGCACAATGTAATTAACAAATAGAAAGAGAACATTTAACCAAGGTATGTTTTGTTGATCACGATGCAGTTATGTTCATATTCTCAAAACCGTTTTTCAAATAGAAGAAAAATCTGTGATACGATCCATCTGTCACAATGCTCTTGTTTCTGTGTGGTACGATCCATCTGTCACAATGCTCTTGTTTCTGTGTGGTACGATCCATCTGTCACAATGCTCTTGTTTCTGTGTGGTACAATCCATCTCCACATTGCTCTGGTTTCTGTCTGGTACGATCCATCTCCACATTGCTCTTGTTTCTGTCTGGTACGATCCATCTCCACATTGCTCTTGTTTCTATGTGGTACGATCCATCTGTAACAATGCTCTTGTTTCTGTCTGGTACAATCCATCTGTCACAATGCTCTTGTTTCTGTCTGGTACGATCCATCTGTCACAATGCTCTTGTTTCTGTGTGGTACGATCCATCTGTCACAATGCTCTTGTTTCTATGTGGTACGATCCATCTTCACAATGCTCTTGTTTCTGTGTGGTACGATCCATCTTCACAATGCTCTTGTTTCTGTGTGGTACGATCCATCTGTCACAATGCTCTTGTTTCTGTGTGGTACAATCCATCTGTCACAATGCTCTTGTTTCTGTGTGGTACGATCCATCTGTCACAATGCTCTTGTTTCTGTGTGGTACAATCCATCTGTCACAATGCTCTTGTTTCTATGTAGTACGATCCATCTGTCACAATGCTCTTGTTTCTGTGTGGTACGATCCATCTGTCACAATGCTCTTGTTTCTGTCTGGTACAATCCATCTGTCACAATGCTCTGTTTCTCTGTGTGGTACTATCCATCTGTCACAATGCTCTTGTTTCTGTGTGGTACGATCCATCTGTCACAATGCTCTTGTTTCTGTGTGGTACGATCCATCTGTCACAATGCTCTTGTTTCTGTGTGGTACGATCCATCTGTCACAATGCTCTTGTTTCTGTGTGGTACGATCCATCTGTCACAATGCTCTTGTTTCTGTGTGGTACGATCCATCTGTCACAATGCTCTTGTTTCTGTGTGGTACGATCCATCTGTCACAATGCTCTTGTTTCTGTGTGGTACGATCCATCTGTCACAATGCTCTTGTTTCTGTCTGGTACAATCCATCTGTCACAATGTTCTTGTTTCTGTCTGGTACAATCCATCTGTTACAAGGCTCTTGTTTCTGTCTGGTACAATCCATCTGTCACAATGCTCTTGTTTCTGTGTGGTACGATCCATCTGTCACAATGCTCTTGTTTCTGTGTGGTACGATCCATCTGTCACAATGCTCTTGTTTCTATGTGATACGATCCATCTGTCACAATGCTCTTGTTTCTGTGTGGTACGATCCATCTGTCACAATGCTCTTGTTTCTGTGTGGTACGATCCATCTGTCACAATGCTCTTGTTTCTGTGTGGTACGATCCATCTGTCACAATGCTCTTGTTTCTGTGTGGTACGATCCATCTGTCACAATGCTCTTGTTTCTGTGTGGTACGATCCATCTGTCACAATGCTCTTGTTTCTATGTGGTACGATCCATCTCCACAATGCTCTTGTTTCTGTGTGGTACGATCCATCTGTCACAATGCTCTTGTTTCTATGTGGTACGATCCATCTCCACATTGCTCTTGTTTCTGTGTGGTACGATCCATCTCCACATTGCTCTTGTTTCTATGTGGTACGATCCATCTCCACATTGCTCTTGTTTCTATGTGGTACGATCCATCTCCACATTGCTCTTGTTTCTATGTGGTACGATCCATCTCCACATTGCTCTTGTTTCTATGTGGTACGATCCATCTCCACATTGCTCTTGTTTCTATGTGGTACGATCCATCTCCACATTGCTCTTGTTTCTATGTGGTACGATCCATCTCCACATTGCTCTTGTTTCTATGTGGTACGATCCATCTCCACATTGCTCTTGTTTCTATGTGGTACGATCCATCTCCACATTGCTCTTGTTTCTATGTGGTACGATCCATCTCCACATTGCTCTTGTTTTCTGTTTCCAATTGTGAAAGTACTTTCCAACAACCCACAGACCACTTTTCTAAATGGAAAAAACACAATGCATGACCCTGGTATTTTTCCTTGTCTCTCCCTATACATGGTGCAATTTTCATCAGCTTACACGCCACACAGTCACCCTTAAATAACTAATTAACAAGCCATTCCAGCTGACGAGTAGGCCACCAGGCTGTAACTCAGGGTTACCAGGTTGTAACTCAGGGTTCTCCATGTGTGCTCTTGTTTCTACCAGTTCCTACCCTATTACCCTTCTGTCAATATACATATCTATAGCTACGAGGAGGTCCTAAAACACACATGCACACACACACATACGCACACCCACGCATACCATCTCCACATTGCTCACACACACATCCATCTCCACACACTGGTTTTCACACACACCATCACACACACACACACACACACCACACACACACTTGTTTCACACATCCATCACACATAACTCTTGTTTCAACGCATCCATCTCCACACTCTTGTTTCTACACACCCACAAACACCAACGCATACACACATACACACACACACACACACTCCGAGACTGCTCCCCAGTATGCATATCTATAGGAGAGAAAGGGTCATTACCTTAAACAGCAGGAACATGAGGTCTGATGTCACAGCTGATGTTGTAAAAGACAGTTGGCAGCTCAAAGCCTCTAGAACACAGCACTCACTTTAACGGTTTACATATGAACACACCTCGGTGTGGTGCCCTGTCCAACTAAATGTGGACTTAACAGGGATCACGTTGCCGTTTACTATATGAACACACCGAGGTGTGGTGCCCTGTCCAACTAAATGTGGACTTAACAGGGATCACTTTTTAATGGGTTTACATATGAACACACCTCGGTGTGGTGCCCTGTCCAACTAAATGTGGACTTAACAGGGATCACTTTAACCGTTTACATATGAACACACCAGCTGTGGTGCCCTGTCCAACTAAATGTGGACTTAACAGGGATCACTTTAACCATGTTTACATATGAACACCAGTTCCTACGGTGTGGTGCCCTGTCCAACTAAATGTCTATAACAGGGATCACGTTAACCATGTTTACATATGAACACGCACTCCACGTGGTGCCCTGTCCAACTAAATGTGGACTTAACAGGGATCACGTTAACCGTTTACATATGAACACACCTCGGTGTGGTGCCCTGTCCAACTAAATGTGGACTTAACAGGGATCACGTTAACCGTTTACATATGAACACGCCTCGGTGTGGTGCCCTGTCCAACTAAATGTGGACTTAACAGGGATCACGTTAACCAGTTTACATATGAACACGCCTCGGTGTGGTGCCCTGTCCAACTAAATGTGGACTTAACAGGGATCACGTTAACCGTTTACATATGAACACCTCGGTGTGGTGCCCTGTCCAACTAAATGTGGACAGTTTAACAGGGATCACGTTAACCGTTTAAATCATATGAACACACCTCGGTGTGGTGCCCTGTCCAACTAAATGTGGACAGTTTACATAAGAAGAGAGGAAACAGGTGTCTTATGTTATAAATCATGGTATATGAACACACCTCGGTGTGGTGCCCTGTCCAACTAAATGTGGACAGTTTACATAAGAAGAGATGAAACAGGTGTCTTATGTTATAAATCATGGTATATGAACATACATACAGCGCCTTGCACAAGTATTCATTCCCCCTTGGAGTTTTGTTGCATTACAACCTGTAATTTAAATAGATTTTTATTTGGATTTCAGGTAATGGACGTACACAAAATAGGTCAAATTGATGAATTGAAATGAGAAAAAAAATACTTTGTTTCAAAAAAGTGGTGGGTGTGGGTGTATTCATCCCCTTTGCTATGAAGCCCCTAAATAAGATCTGGTGAAACCAATTACAGTCAGAAGACACATAATTAGTTAAATAACGTCCACCTATGTGCAATCTAAACGCCACATGATCTGTCACATGATCTCAGTAATTAAACACCTATTCTGACAGGCCTCAGAGTCTGCAACACCACGAGGCAAGGGGGACCACTAAGCAGGGGGAGCACTAAGCAAGGGGAGCACTAAGCAAGGGGGAGCACTAAGCAAGGGGGAGCACTAAGCAAGGGGAGCACTAAGCAAGGGGGAGCACTAAGCAAGGGGAGCACTAAGCAAGGGGGAGCACTAAGCAAGGGGGAGCACTAAGCAAGGGGGGCACTAAGCAAGGGGGAGCACTAAGCAAGGGGGAGCACTAAGCAAGGGGGAGCACTAAGCAAGGGGGAGCACTAAGCAAGGGGAGCACTAAGCAAGGGGGAGCACTAAGCAAGGGGGAGCACTAAGCAAGCGGCACCATGAAGACCAAGGAGCTCTCCAAACAGGTCAGGGACAAAGTTGTGGAGAAGTACAGATCAGGGTTGGGTTATAAAAAAAATATCTGAAACTTTGAACATCCCACGGAGCACCATTAAATCCATTATTAAAAAATGGAAAGAATATGGCACCACAACAAACCTGCCAAGAGAGGGCCACCCACCAAAACTCACGGACCAGGCAAGGAGGGCATTAATCAGAGAGGCAACAAAGAGACCAAAGATAACTCTGAAGGAGCTGAAAAACTCCACAGCGGAGATTGGAGTATCTGTCCATAGGACCACTTTAAGCCGAACACTCCACAGAGCTGGGCTTTACGGAAAAGTGTCCAGAAAAAAAGCCATTGCTTAAAGAAAAAAATGTGCAAACACGTTTGGTGTTCGCCAAAAGGCATGTGGGAGACTACCAAACATATGGAAGAAGGTACTCTGGTCAGATGAGACTAAAATGTAGCTTTTGGCCATCAAACACTATGTCTGGCACAAACCCAACACCTCTCATCACCCCTAGAAACCATCCCCACAGGAAACATCCCCATGCTGTGGGGATGTTTTCCATCGTCAGGGAAACTGGTTAGAATTGAAGGAATGATGGATGACACTAAATACAGGGTAATTCTTGAGGGAAACCTGTTTCAATCTTCCAGAGATTTGAGACTGGGGACGGAGGTTCACCTTCCAGCAGGACAATGACCCTAAGCATATTGCTAAAGCATCACTCAATCGGTTTAAGGGGAAATATTTAAATGTCTTGGAATGGCCTAGTCAAAGCCCAGAACTCAATCCAATTGAGAATCTGTGGTATGACTTAAAGATTGCTGTACACCAGCGGAACCCATCCAGCTTAAAGGAGCTGGAGCAGTTTTTCATTGATGAATGGGCAAAAATTCCAGTGGCTAGATGTGCCAAGCTTATAGAGATATACCCCAAGAGACTTGCATCTGTAATTGCTGCAAAAGGTGGCCCTTGGTCGTATATTTAAAATACATATTTTCCAGACATTTACATTTCAGGATGTTGAAATCAGGCTATTTTTTTGGTCCTGACTTAAAGTTGAAAATAATCATTTGTTTATAGATGTCTGTGTTTTTACCATATCAAGTCTGGACCAGACAGACAAAATCTGAATCTATGGTTGGTTCCGGAACCGGAACAAAAATCTGAATCTTTGGTTGGTTCCGGAACCGGAACAAAAATATGTGTCCGTGGAAGTTGTAATCAATGCCGTTCTGAACCGCACCAAATCTGAACCAAACATTGACGTCTATAATCGTTTCAGATTTATTCCGGACCAGACCAACAGCTGTGGATGTCTGTGGAAATCAAAGCTTGTCCGAAACTGCACCCCAAAAAATATGTCCATCAGGTGTCGGTCCGTGCTTACTGAGACGTAGCCGACAGAGTTGCCTGAAATTGTATATTATGAATGTCCATCTATGTGGTAAACCTACCATTTGTATAACACCAAAAAACAACTTCCAGACAGGACCAAACAGAAGTCCAAAATGCATTGGCTTGTGCTTACTGGGTTGTAGTCTTGCATTCTCTGCCCAGTGGCATTTTATGAATTCCCTTCCATGTAGTAAAACAGAGTTAAAAAAGTTTGAAATATCCAATAAATGTCGTTCCACTTCATGATTGTGTCCCACTTGTTGTTGATTCTTTACAAAAAAATACAGTTTTATATCTTTATGTTTGAAGCCTGAAATGTGGCAAAAGGTCGCAAAGTTCAAGGGGGCCGAATACTTTCGCAAGGCACTGTATGTCACTCGTTGAGAGAAATGTCACGAGAGGGGCGTGAATCTTAGTGAATGATATTGTGTTAGTGACCTGCTAGTTAAAATCTCTGGGCCCCATCTGTTTGATTCCAGTCAGAGTTAGTTCTCTTGGTGTTGGTCTCATTGTTTTATTCCAGTCAGAGTTAGTTCTCTTGGTGTTGGTCTCTTTGTTTTATTCCAGTCAGAGTTAGTTCTCTTGGTGTTGGTCTCATTGTTTTATTCCAGTCAGTGTCAGTTCTCTTGGTGTTGGTCGCTTTGTTTTATTCCAGTCAGAGTTAGTTCTCTTGGTGTTGGTCTCATTGTTTTATTCCAGTCAGAGTTAGTTCTCTTGGTGTTGGTCTCATTGTTTTATTCCAGTCAGAGTTAGTTCTCCTGGTGTTGGTCTCTTTGTTTTATTCCAGTCAGAGTTAGTTCTCTTGGTGTTGGTCTCATTGTTTTATTCCAGTCAGTGTCAGTTCTCTTGGTGTTGGTCTCATTGTTTTATTCCAGTCAGAGTTAGTTCTCTTGGTGTTGGTCTCATTGTTTTATTCCAGTCAGAGTTAGTTCTCTTGGTGTTGGTCTCATTGTTTTATTCCAGTCAGAGTTAGTTCTCTTGGTGTTGGTCTCATTGTTTTATTCCAGTCAGAGTTAGTTCTCTTGGTGTTGGTCTCATTGTTTTATTCCAGTCAGAGTTAGTTCTCTTGGTGTTGGTCTCATTGTTTTATTCCAGTCAGAGTTAGTTATCTTGGTGTTGGTCTCATTGTTTTATTCCAGTCAGAGTTAGTTCTCTTGGTGTTGGTCTCTTTGTTTTATTCCAGTCAGAGTTAGTTCTCTTGGTGTTGGTCTCATTGTTTTATTCCAGTCAGAGTTAGTTCTCTTGGTGTTGGTCTCTTTGTTTTATTCCAGTCAGAGTTAGTTCTCTTGGTGTTGGTCTCATTGTTTTATTCCAGTCAGAGTTAGTTCTCTTGGTGTTGGTCTCATTGTTTTATTCCAGTCAATGTCAGTTCTCCTGGTGTTGGTGTCACACCCTGATCTGTTTCACCTGTCTTTGTGCTTGTCTCCACCCCCCTCCAGTTGTCGCCCATCTTCCTCATTATCCCCAGTGTATTTATACCTGTGTTCTCTGTTTGTCTGTTGCCAGTTCATTTGTTCGTCAAGCCTACCAACGGTTTTCTCTTTGTGCCGGTCGTTTTCAAGGTCCTGTTTTCTAGTTTTCCCGGTTTTGACCATTCTGCCCACCCTGACCCTGAGACTACCTGCTGTTATGTACCTCGTCACACCACCCTGGATTACTGACCTCTGGCTGCCCTGACCACAAACCTGCCTGCCGTTCTGTACCTTTTGGACTCCGATCTGGATTACTGACCTCTGGCTGCCCTGACCCCAAACCTGCCTGCCGTTCTGTACCTTTTGGACTCCGATCTGGATTACTGACCTCTGCCTGCCCTGACCACAAACCTGCCTGCCGTTCTGTACCTTTTGGACTCCGATCTGGATTACTGACCTCTGCCTGCCCTGACCCCAAACCTGCCTGCCGTTCTGTACCTTTTGGACTCCGATCTGGATTACTGACCTCTGCCTGCCCTGACCCCAAACCTGCCTGCCGTTCTGTACCTTTTGGACTCCGATCTGGATTACTGACCTCTGGCTGCCCTTGACCTGTTGTTTTGTCTGCATCTGTAATAAACGTTTGTTACTTCAACACTGTCTGCATTTGGGTCGTCTCCTGAAATGTGATAGTTGGTCTCATTGTTTCATTCCAGTTTGTGTCAGTGAATGCTGGCACCCCACTAAAAGGTGATGTTGGGTCTGCGTGTGTGTCTGTATGCGTGCACATCGCGTGTGTGGTCTCAGTCTCTATCATAGATCAACTGAGTCGCAGGCAAAATAAACTCCCGGTGGCAGCAAATTAGTGGCTCCCATAAAGACTGGAGACAAGCTCACTCACACTCTCTCTCTCTCTCTCTCTCTCTCTCTCTCTCTCTCTCTCTCTCTCTCTCAATTCAATTCAATTCAATTCAAGGGCTTTATTGGCATGGGAAACGTGTTAACATTGCCAAAGCAAGTGAGGTAGACAACATACAAAGTGAATATATAAAGTGAAAAACAACACACACTCACACACACACACACACACACACACACACACACACACACACACACACACACACACACACACACACACACACACACACACACACACACACACACACACACACACACACACACACACACACACACACACACAGTCCCCCTGACAGCATCTATCATCTGATCCGGAGGGAGAATATATCACAACATTTCAATTTGAGATGTGACATACTCAGCCTGTCAGCCTTTCATAAAATCAGGCAGGTGGCTATCTCCTATCCACCTATCTCCTCCCCACCTATCCCCATCCACCTATCTCCTATCCACCTATCCCATATCCACCTATCTCCTATCCACCTATCTCCTATCTCCTATCCACCTATCTCCTATCTCCTATCCACCTATCTCCTATCCACCTATCTCCTATCCACCTATCCCCTATCCACCTATCTCCTATCTCCTATCCACCTATCCCCTATCCAACTATCTCCTATCCACCTATCTCCTATCCACCTATCCCCTATCCACCTATCTCCTATCAATTCAATTCAATTCAAGGGCTTTATTGGCATGGGAAACATGTGTTAACATTGCCAAAGCAAGTGAGGTAGATAATATATAAAGTGAATATATAAAGTGAAATAAACCATACAAATTAACAGTAAACATTACACATACAGATTTTTCAAAACAATAAAGACATTACAAATGTCATATATATATATATATATATATATATATATTATAACAATATATATATATATATATATATATATATATATATACAGTGTTTTAACAATGTACCAATGGTTAAAGGACACAAGATAAAATAAATAAACATAAATATGGGTTGTATTTACAATGGTGTTTGTTCTTCACTGGTTGCCCTTTTCTCGTGGCAACAGGTCACACATCTTGCTGCTGTGATGGAACACTGTGGAACTTCACCCAGTAGATATGGGAGTTTATCAAACTTGGATTTGTTATCTCCTATCCACCTATCTCCTATCCACATATCTCCTATCCACCTATCTCCTATCCACCTATCTCCTATCCACCTATCTCCTATCCACCTATCCCCTATCCACATATCTCCTATCCACCTATCTCCTATCCACCTATCTCCTATCCACATATCTCCTATCCTCCTATCTCCTATCCACCTATCTCCTATCCTCCTATCTCCTATCCACCTATCTCCTATCCACCTATCTCCTATCCACATATCTCCTATCCTCCTATCTCCTATCCACCGATCTCCTATCCACATATCTCCTATCCTCCTATCTCCTATCCACATATCTCCTATCCACCAATCTCCTATCCACATATCTCCTATCCACCTATCTCCTATCCACCTATCTCCTATCAACCTATCCATCTATCTCCTATCTCCTATCCACCTATCTCCTATCCACCTGAGCCACTTCTTTTTACCTCTTTTCCGTGATTAGCTCCCTGGCTCTCTGGCTTTCTGGCTTTTGGGATTTTTGGCTTTCTGGCTCCCTGGCTCCCTGGCTTTCTGGCTTTCTGGATTTCTGGCTTTTTTGTCAATCTGGCTTTCTGGCTTTCTGGCTTTTTTGTCAATCTGGCTTCCTGGCTTTCTGGCTTTTTTGTCTCTCTGGCTTCCTGGCTTTCTGGCTCCCTGGCTCCCTGGCTTTCTGGCTTTCTGGATTTCTGGCTTTTTTGTCAATCTGGCTTTCTGGCTTTCTGGCTTTTTTGTCAATCTGGCTTCCTGGCTTTCTGGCTTTTTTGTCTCTCTGGCTTCCTGGCTTTCTGGCTTTTTTGTCTCTCTGGCTCCCTGGCTTTCTGGCGTTCTCCAATACGATTCCTTTCACTGGCTGATCCATAATGTGTGTATGTGTGTGTGGGGGGTACAGAGGTATATGTGTTCAGTATTTTGTATGGGTGGCTGAATCTTGTCACTATATCAGAGAATACGTCACATTTCAGTCTTAACAACAGACAGAGAGCCCACTGTGCATACTGCAGTAGCTAATGAAAACACACAGATGAAACCTCCCTCCCTGGTCTGAGGGAAAACACAGCAAAATAAAAGAAGAATGGAGGAGAGGTGTATTAATAACAGCGAAGCCCCCCCCTCTCTTTTCCATCTATTCTAGAAACATCCGTCAGCATTTATTGGGCAGGTTATCACTCAGAGGCAACGGATAAAGACAACCGTAAGACAACAATGTGGAAATAGCATCCTCAGACAGAACATGCCCAAATATATAGGAGAATAGAGCCCCCTCCCTCACCACAAGTTAGTACAGCACGAGTTCAATGCACTAAAATCTACAGTCTCTAACTAACACATCGACATGTGTTGGGTTAAAGTATCTCCAGGGATAATATCATGCAGCACAGGGGGGGGGGAAGACATTCGATGCGTTCTCTACCCTTTTCCCCTACATCTACATGCACACACTCTCTTGATCTATATCCTTGATTACTATTGATTATCTGTTAGATTAACTTATAAAATCAATAGATTATGAGGGCAGTGACATAACGAGGCCATAGAGCAGTGACATAACGAAGCCATAGGGCAGTGACATAACGAGGCCATGGGGCAGTGACATAAGGAGGCCATAGGGTAGTGACATAAGGAGGCCATAGGGCAGTGACATAACGAGGCCATAGGGTAGTGACATAAGGAGGCCATAGGGCAGTGACATAACGAGGCCATAGGGCAGTGACATAACGAGGCCATAGGGCAGTGACATAACGAGGCCATAGGGCAGTGACATAACGAGGCCAATGGGGCAGTGACATAACGAGGCCATAGGGCAGTGACATAACGAGGCCATAGGGCAGTGACATAACGAGGCCATAGGGCAGTGACATAACGAGGCCATGGGGCAGTGACATAACGAGGCCATAGGGCAGTGACATAACGAGGCCATAGGGCAGTGACATAACGAGGCCATAGGGCAGTGACATAACGAGGCCATAGGGCAGTGACATAAGGAGGCCATAGGACAGTGACATAACGAGGCCATAGGGCAGTGACATAACGAGGCCATAGGGCAGTGACATAACGAGGCCATGGGGAAGTGACATAACGAGGCCATAGGGCAGTGACATAACGAGGCCATAGGGCAGTGACATAACGAGGCCATAGGGTAGTGACATAACGAGGCCATAGGGCAGTGACATAACGAGGCCATAGACTGAGTCTAACGTATACACCTGGGTAGCATATTATTATTACTACCATAGAACAGAAAAGGAAAAATAGTAAACAAAAAAACATCATATTGATTAGTTTTGATTTCTTCATCACTAATACATAAAATAATGCTCCATATGATAATGGGGCGGCAGCGTAGCCTAGTGGTTAGAGCGTTGGACTAGTAACTGGAAGGTTGCGAGTTCAAACCCCCAAGCTGACAAGGTACAAATCTGTCGTTCTGCCCCTGAACAGGCAGTTAACCCACTGTTCCCAGGCCATCATTGAAAATAAGAATGTGTTCTTAACTGACTTGCCTGGTAAAGGTAATTTATTATTTATTTTTTAAATAATGCTCCATATGTCAATACAGAAACTTGATTCCAATTCACCCAAATCCAGACAGCTGATGTTCTGAAAGAGCTGCAAAATCTGGATCCCTTCAAATCAGCTATGCTAGACAATCTGGTCCCTCTCTTTCTAAAATTATCCTCCGCAATTGTTGCAACCCTGAGATCCCCAAAGATTGGAAAGCTGACGCCGTCATCCCCTTCTTCAATGTGGGAGACACTCTCTAGACCCAAACTGGTATAGACCTATCCATCCTGCCCTGCCTTGCTAAAATCTTCGAAAGTCAAGTTAACAAACAGATCACCGACCATTTCGAATCCCACCATACCTTCTCCACTACGCAATCTGGTTTCTGAGCTGGTCATGGGTGCACCTCAGCCACGCTCAAGGTCCTAAACGATATCATAACCGCCATCGATAAGAGACAATACTGTGCAGCTATATTCATCGACCTGGCCAAGGCTTTTGACTCTGTCAATCATTGCATTCTTATTGGCAGAATCAACAGCCTTGGTTTCTCAAATGACTGACTCGCCTGGCATACCAACTACTTATCAGATAGAGTTCAGTGAGTCAAATTGGAGGGACTGTTGTCCGGACCGCTGACAGTCTCTATGGGTGTGCCACAGGGTTCAATTCTCGGGCCGAGTCTTTTCTCTGTATATATCAATGATGTTGCTCTTGCTGCTGGTGATTCTCTGAACCAACTCTACGCAGACGACACTATTCTGTATACATCTGGCCCTTCTTTTGACACTGTGTTAGAAAACCTCCAAACGAACTCAATGCCAAGCTTCCATGACCTCCAACTGCTTTTCAATGCAATTCAAACTAAATGCATGCTCTTCAACCGATTGCTGCCCGCACCCGCCTGCCCGACAAGCATCACTACTCTGGACGGTTCTGACTTTGAATATGTGGACAACTACAAATACCTAGGTGTCTGGTTTGACTGTAATCTCTCCTTCCAGATTCACATTAAGCATCTCCAATCCAAAATAAAATCTAGAATTGGCTTCCTTTTTCACAACAAAGCCTCCTTCACTGCCAAACACCCTCATAAAACTGACTATCCTACCGATCCTTGACATCAGTGATGTCATTTACAAAATAGCCTCCAACAGTCTACATCAGCAAACTGGATGTAGTCTATCACAGTGCCATTAATTTTGCCACCAAAGCCCCATATCCTACGCACCACTGCGACCTGTATGCTCTTGTTGGCTGGCCCTCGCTACATATTCGTCGACAAACCCACTGGCTCTAGGTCATCTATAATTCCTTGCTAGGTAAATCTCCACCTTATCTCAGGTCACTGGTAACCACAGCAACACCCACGCTTAGCATGCGCTCCAGCAGGTATATTTCACTGGTCATCCCCAAATCCAACACCTCCTTTGGCCGCCTTTCCTTCCAGTTCTCTGCTGCCAATGGCTGGGACGAATTGCAAAAATTACTGAAGCTGGAGATTTATATCTCCCTCCCTAACTTTAAACATCAGCTGTCAGAGCAGCTTACTGATCACTGTACATGTACACAGCCGATCTGTAAATAGCAAACCCAACTACCTCATCCTCATATTGTTACTTATCCTCTTGCTCCTTTGCACCCCAGTATCTCTACTTGCACATCATCATCTGAACATCTATCACTCCAGTGTTATTGCTGAAATGTAATTATTTCGCCACTATGGCCTATTTATTGCCTTTCCCCCTAATCTTACTTCATTTTCACAGACATAGACTTGTCTATTGTGTTATTGACTGTACGTTTGTTTAGTTTTGTTGTTTGTGACGCACCTCTTTGCTTTATCTTGGCCAGGTCGCAGTTGTAAATGAGAACTTGTTCTCAACTGGTCTACCTGGTTGAATAAAGGTGAAATACAATTTTAAAAATACAGATAGTTAATATACTGTATATCGTTGAAATAGATAGTTGATACAGATTGTACATAGAGTGTAAGGGGGTGCGTACTGGCGGCAGAGAAGTCAGACGCAGGAGTTAAAAAAACTGTGTTTCCATGGAACAAAAACACTGGGAAACTGAACAATAAGAACATGGGTACCCTACACAAACACTTACAAGTAACAACCACCGACAAGGACGTGAGGGGGAACAGAGGGTTAAATACACAACATGTCATTGATGGAATAGGAACCAGGTGTGATACAAGACTAAACCAAAGGAAAATGAAAAGAGGATCACCGGTGGCTAGAAGGTCGCCGAACACGGAGAGGACAATCGACCGCCGAACGCCGCCCGAACGCGGAGAGGGACCAATCGACCGCCGAACACCGCCCGAACACGGAGAGGGACCAACAGTTTGACCGCCGAACGCCGCCCGAACATGGAGAGGGACCAATCGCCCGCCGAACGCCGCCCGAACACGGAGAGGGACCAACAGCCCGCCGAACACCGCCCGAACACGGAGAGGGACCAATCGGCGGAAGTCACAGTTACATATAGACAGTTAATACAGATAGTTAATACAGATAGTTAATACTGACAGTTAATATAGATAGTTAATACAGATAGTTAATACAGATAGTTAATACAGACAGTTAATACAGATAGTTAATACAGATTGTTAATATAGATAGTGAATACAGACAGTTAATACAGACAGTTAATACAGATAGTTAATACAGACAGTTAATATAGATAGTTAATACAGATAGTTATTACAGATAGTAAATACAGATTGTTAATATAGATAGTGAATATAGACAGTTAATACAGATAGTTAATACAGATAGTTAACCTGTTAGTCCTATAGGGGCAGTATTTCATTTTTGGATAAAAAGACGTGCCCGTTTTAAGCGCAATATTTTGTCACGAAAAGATGCTCGACTATGCTTGGAATTGATAGTTTTGGAAAGAAGACACTCTGACGTTTCCAGAACTGCAAAGATTTTCACTGTGAGTGCCATAGAACAAAATCTACAGGCAAAACCAAGATGTTTGAGTGACCAGGAAATCAACAGGATTTCTCCTTATATGGCTGTGAATGCGACAGGAATGAACGGACACTTCCTATCGTTTCCCCAGGTGTCTGCAGCATTGTGACGTATTTGTAGGCATATCATTGGAAGATTGACCATAAGAGCCTACAATTACCAAGTGTCCCGCACGGTGTCTGCGTGGAAATTGGTGCGCAAAAGTCAGGTACCAGTATTTTTCCATCCGAATCAGAGAAGAATGCACGCTTCCAGGGACGGCATTTCAATGAAGAGATATATGACAAAACACCTTGAGGATTGATTCAAACAACGTTTTCCATGTTTCAGTCGATATTATGGAGTTAATTCGGAAAAAAGTTTGACGTTTAGGTGACTGAATTTTCGGTTAGTTTCGGTAGCCAAATGCATAGTAACAAAACGTTGTGTCCTACACAAGCATCTTTCAGGAAAAACTGGACATCTGCTATGTAACTGAGAGTCTCCTCATTGAAACATCTGAAGTTCTTCAAAGGTAAATTATTTTATTTGATCCCTTTGCTGGTTTTTGTGAATGTTGCGTGCTAAATGCTAACGCTAAATGCTAAGCTAGCTATCACCACTCTTACACAAATTATTGATTTTCTCTGGTTCTAAAGCATATTTTGAAAATCTGAGACGACAGGATTGTTAAGAAAATGATAAGCTTGAGGACAGGCATATTTATTTCATTTCATTTGCAATTTTCAGAAATCGCTAATGTTGCGTTATGGTAATGAGCTTGAGGCTGTAGTCACGATCCCGCATGCGGGATGGGGCGGCCTAAGACAGACAGTTAATATAGATAGTTAATACAGATAGTTAATATAGAGGGGTCAATATAGATAGTTAATACAGATAGTTAATACAGATAGTTAATACAGACAGTTAATATCGATAGTTAATATAGAGAGTTAATACAGACAGTTAATATAGATAGTTAATACAGACAGTTAATACAGATAGTTAATACAGACAGTCCATACAGACAGTTCATACAGATAGTTAATACAGACAGTTCATACAGACAGTTCATACAGACAGTTCATACAGATGGTTATTACATAGTTATAAGATAGCTCATATAGATAGTTTATATAGATTGTTCATATAGATCGTTAATAAATAGTAAATATAGATAATAATAATATAATAATATATGCCATTTAGCTGACGCTTTTATCCAAAGCGACTTACAGTCATGTGTGCATACATTCTACGTATGGGTGGTCCCGGGAATCGAACCCACTATCCTGGCGTTACAAGCGCCATGCTCTACCAGCTGAGCCACAGAAGGACCACAGATAGATAGTTAATACAGATTGTTAATATAGATAGTTAATACAGATTGTTAATATAGATAGTGAATACAGATTGTTAATACAGATAGTTAATACAGATAGTTAATACAGACAGTTAATACAGATTGTTATTATAGATTGTTAATGTAGATAGTTAATACAGATAGTTAATACAGATAGTTAATGTAGATAGTTAATACAGATAGTTAAAATAGATAGTTAATACAGATAGTTAATATAGATTGTGAATATATATAGTTAATATAGATAGTTAATATAGATAGTTAATACAGATAGTTAATACAGATTGTTTATATATATTGTTAATATAGATTGTTAATATAGATTGTTAATACAGATAGTTAATACAGATATTTAATATATGTAGTTCATATAGATAGTTAATATAGATTGTTTATATAGATTGTTAATATAGTTTATACAGATTGTTAATACAGATAGTTAATACAGACAGTTAATACAGACAGATAATACAGATTGTTAATATAGATTGTTAATATAGATAGTTAATACAGATAGTTAATACAGATAGTTAATACAGATAGTTAATGTAGATAGTTAATACAGATAGTTAATATAGATTGTTAAAATAGATAGTTAATACAGATAGTTAATATAGATTGTTAAAATAGATAGTTAATACAGATAGTTAATACAGATAGTTAATACAGATAGTTAATACAGATTGTTTATATAGATTGTTAATATAGATTGTTAATATAGATTGTTAATACAGATAG